>NW_011887849.1:81720-83139 GCF_000806365.1 Fopius arisanus
CGTACGAAGGTCACGCAGAGTTTTTCAAAACTCCGGTGGAATTTCACTGTCAGACCCCCAAATTGCTTTTCAGGTACATTGGGTATCGTGTTTGAGTGAAACTTGGCTGTGTCAAAATGGTCCGTACTGGAGGCCATATCTTTGTACAGTAGTCTCCACTCATCCCGTGACATTGAAATCGTTAAGCGGTTCGGGCGCACCGCCATAAATTGCACCACCGGGAGGAACTCTCCGACACAGGTCCCTGTTTAGTCCCTGATTTATTGAGGGGAAAAACTTGTGACAATAGTACCTGCTGTTCAGTAGACACGGTTCCTTTAGCGTTAATATTCTCCATTACTAAGATCTCGTAGAGCAATATCACAAGGATTGAATAAAAAACACCACGTACGCGCGGGCTTTATAGCGTCAGATGCGAGAGTGGGGGAGCACACATGATACACGTACTCGCTCATGAGTGGTACATAAGCGGTCACATGGTACCCACCGCAGCGCTGCTATAACCCCCACCACCGGCGCATGGAGGGCCTTATAATATGAGACGCTAAATTGGATGCTTTTAATACTTAGGTTTTTTTTTTGAAATTGTGAAAGTATTTGCAATGTCGGGAGACAGAACCATGGAATTATTCGACGAATATCTGGCGCAAAACTCTCCAAAGGGCAATTACGAAGAAGATCAGAGACCTAAGATTGTTCTGAAGAGTAACGGGATTATTATTCATAAATATTCAGGCGATAAAGACTTTATGCCGCGGAAATATCGGAAGATTTCTTCAAAAAGCACAGCAACATATGAGGTGGTCGATGAGCCTTTCGACGACGAGTGTGACTGCGCACGTAAGAGGAAAAGAAAAACGGGGAATAAAATACATATCAAGCATAGGAGAAATAAATTATATCATCTGGAGAGAAATGAAGTGGCAGTATACACAAATTTTCACGTCTGCCATAACGAAGAGCCAGCTGAATCCAATGAAAAAATAGCAGAAAGTTTTCAAATTGTCCGTAACGTTCCTTCATTGAAAAGCATAGCCATTGCCAGTTTATAAAATGAACGAAAATACGCCAAAAACGACAAGACTTTACATTTTGTGAAAAAAGCAATGCTGTGGAATAGCGATGTATTATTATATAAAATGAGGAAGTTCGCTTCACATCTTTTCGATGGATTAGAATTGACAAAATTGTATAAGGCAAATGTGGGCGAAAAATTTCAACACTTTCAACTTTGTAAGGAGTGTAATGAAGAATATTATTTTCCTGCGGGGGAAGAATCACTGATCTATAAGCATAGTCAGCCAATCCCAGATCTCTCTTAGTAGCAGTGGACCAATGCAAACCAGGATGACAGGGTAAAGAAAACTGTAACCTCTTTCTTATGGGTCATTATAGCCACACCCCTACGAATTTCAATAC
>NW_011887849.1:83332-84876 GCF_000806365.1 Fopius arisanus
TAGTGATGAAGCCGCACATATTACAAAAATGTTGAAACAATTAAAATCGGTAAAAAAATGCAATCGTTCTTGTGGAGACAATCAAGCAAAAAGTGACATTAAACCAGCGAGTGCTGAGGATAAAAAAATGTGGAAGAGCATGCTTGAGGACAGCCTCGACATCTTCACGGATCTGTGTGCTGAAAATGCAAACCCTACACAAAAAAGTGCATCAAAAATCAAGGAAAATCGGCCGAAGAAAACAGAATTATGTGTTCGTGATGAACGGTTAAAAATCGCGGAAAAGAAGAAAGCCGAATTCAACGCCCGGGAAAAACGGCTTAAAATCGCGGAAAAGAAGAAAGCCGCCTTTAATGCACGGGAAAATCGGATATTGTTGGCCAGAGAGAAACACAGACAATTTCGCGAGCGTGACCTGCTGAAGAAACGTTTTCAATCGACACAGGAATCTCCCGACATTTTTGAGGATACGCAATCGTCTTTGGATATTATCCCGATGACGCCAGATACTCCAGCAATAATTAATTTACTACTCGAATATGAGGGGGATGCTGCTCAGGATGGCTCATGGAATAAACCATCTTTCACCCCTCAAGGTAAATATCTGAAATAGATTCACATAGATTTTCGCGGCTTTCAATGTTAATTATTGGGAAAATGTCTTTTCTTGTTTCAGGCAGACGAAAGACTACACAGGAGCTCGAGGCTATGTTAACGAAAGTTGCTGCAGATCTTGAAAAAAAAGACCAAGCCGATGCTATCTCAACGCCAGCAGCAAATTGCGGAAATTGATAGAGAGTTGACAAAGAGCGCGAGCGATGACGAATTTGCCCATCAATCCCTCGATTTTGATCCACTGTCTCCGCGTATGCTTCCCGACTAAAAAATTTAAGCGTTTTTCGAAAACTTTGTAACCTTTATGTATCTTTAAATAAACAATTTATACATTTTAAAATGAAAAGACAGTTTACCCTTCGTTAAATGTACCCGAAGATCCCTTTCCTACACCACACCTTTCCCTTGAGTTTGGAAAACTTTCCCTATCCGTGTCTTCCTCTTTCACCTGCTTGCTACTCTGAACATCTCTTTCCTCCTCACTGTCTAGAGGGTATTTTGCTCTTTCGTTATCTTTCTACCATTTTCTTCCTTGAACGTCTTTTTCCTTTTTACAATGTAGAAGGGATTTTTTCCCTGTCCTTATCATTAGCCTGTTTTTTTCTTGAGCATCCTTTTATTTCTAGCCATGTAGGTGCGGGCGAGTGGGGACAGCTTACGACTATATAAGCTGCGAAAATTTCCCAACCCTCACTTCCAAATTTACCCCAGCGTTTAGTGTTTTCGTTTTTTTTTTCGTTAAAAATAAAAAAGGTCAACATGGCAGTGATCGCCACCATTTTCATTTCCATGGTAAGTGCATTTTGTAGTGTTTTTTGTCCGGGTTTTTTTCGGCTTTTTTGTTTATCGCGTTTTTTTCTGTGTTTTTTTTATTGTGTTGTTTTTCTTGGGTTGTTTTTTTTATATCAATGGTTTTTTTTTTTTTTTTT
>NW_011887849.1:85366-88712 GCF_000806365.1 Fopius arisanus
TCTGAGGAAGACGAGGATTGGGACTTGGAGGAATGGGCCTAGGTCCCCAAAAATAAAAAATTATTATTATTAAAAAAAAAAATGTAAAAAAAAATGCTTAAAGAAAACTGTATAAAAAAAAATTGTAAAAAAAAAATGTAAACAAAAATGTTAAAAAATTGTAAAAAAAAAATGTTTAAAAAAAAAAATGTGCAAAAAAAATACTAGACGTAAGTTTTTAAATGTATTTTTGATTTAGTTTTGTTTTTTTACGAATAATTTTTATTAATTAAAAAAAAAATTTAAAAATTTAAAAAAAAATGTATTCTAGCTTTAAGTTTTTAATGTAATTTTTTAGGGTTAAGTTCTTTTTAATAAAAAAAAAAAAAATTTGGAGAAAAACCATTCTTCTTGTTCTTCCACCTCTACCCTTAGTTTAAAAAAAAAAGGTTAAAAAAAAAAGAACTGTTTATGTAAAAAAAAGTTGAAATAAAAATTTTATTAGAAAAAAATTTTATTAAAAAAAAAAATTTTAAAAAATTGTCCATAAAAAAAAGATTAAAAAAAAATTGTTTAAAAAAAAATGGACGTTTTTAGGTTTAGGTTTTCGAATGAAAAAAAAAATTGTTTAAAAAAAAAAGTATGGCTAGGTTTAGGTTTTTCAATAAAAAAATTATTAAAAAAAAATATCTCTCGCTCTCTCTCTCTCTTTCTCTCCCTTGTTTTCCCCAGCCCTCCCTCTTAAAAAGTAAAAAAAAAATGTATTTATAGACTAAGGTTTAAGGTTTGAATGAAAAAATTTATTTAAAAAAATACATGCATGTTTTTTACATCCATTTTTAAATCTATTTCAACAAAGTTTTCGGTGTTTTTTATACCCATAGGGTAATGTTGTCGCTCCGTTGTCGTGGCCTCGTTTTGGGCCTGTCGTCCTTATAATCTTACTCTCCGCTTTCGTGATGACGTCATGATACATTGTGCGCCGTATTCCTTTGTAGTTGATCTGGTAAGGTTCTGCTTTATCGACAACGAGGGCTCGAATCGAGTCATAATGTATCTGTTTACGCGTCTCATAGTTCAGACTAACCCCTTTTATCTTACTGACTTCGGCAATACTCCCATCAGGTTTTTTTACGCGATAAGTATACAATTTAGGGCCTCCTGAGACAAAAGATGAAATGAAGCTCCCTTCACCGTAGCCCACTACTTCGTCGGCCAAATCCCCTAGAAAGTTCCCTAGCGGTAATTCATTTTTTCCATCGCTCACGTAAATTACTGAATCTGTGTCGTAATATAAGACGCGCTCCTGTTGTTTTTCCAAATAAGAATATAATTTAAGGCGTGCGTGAGCTGTTGTATATGCTGCAATTACAACATTAGCCTTGGTAGACAGTTCCGCAACTTCGTTTAAATGTTTCCAGGATATGAAGAGAGTGTCTTTTCATCGTCTTTTCAAGAAAATCTCCTTGCCCTGCAGGGGCTTCAGCGACATGAAGTTTGCTCCAAAATGTGTCAGCGCAATCAAATCCATTAGCACTTTGGGCAATAGAACTCACAAGATTCCATAAATCCTAGAACTCCTAACCGTTGATTGCTCGTGGACTTATCCAGGCGTTATCTTTTTGCATATTTGCAAAATTGAAACTGAGGCACATACGATTCATACCACTTCCTCCTGCATCTAGGATTTGACTATAGACATCGCGGACAGCTCGTTCTACCCACATAGATGGCTCATATCCTTCAGGGACGAGGTTAATTCCAAACTCCATTACATGTGTCTCGAGTTTGAAACGATTGAGTCTCTGACGTGATCTCCGAACTGTTCTTAAGGGAACATGGGGCGTCGCATTGTTGTGAGCTTCTTGATCATCTGAAATATTCAACATTCAATAATATTGCATTGCAAACAAACAAAACAGACGATGGATATTTTTGTTTTAATGTGATGCTCACCATGAGGTTGATCTAGTAAATCCAAATTAAACTCTTCAACGGCTTCAGACTCCTCAGGATTGTCAAGTGCAATAGCTGTGCCACCATATTGTATATCACCAAACTCGCGATCAAAATTTTCGAAGAAATCCACCTCAAAATTATCTTGAATTTCCGCATCATCGAATAACCCGATATTAAATTGGTCAAGCCAGTCGTAATCGCTATCCAGGGGTGGGGTATTCACCCCGGAATTGTCACCAACGAGATCGTTAGGATCCGACATCGTGAGCTACTTTTAGGATACTGCGGTTGTTGAGAAAAAAATCAGTCTATATCTAAAAAGTCAGTGTAGTTCAGCAAACCTCACGGGGGCCTGCATCGAGCATCTCAGTTGACGCCTACACCTGAGCCGCGCGACCAATAAGACGGCTACCTCCTCTAGCAGGTCATTTTTGGGGCTTACCACACCTCCTACAGTGCAACGATATACACTATTTTTCTGCTTATTATACAGGAGATATAAAATGTTAAGTTTTACAACTTTTAATCAGACAGCGTCATGGATACGAGGTGGAAACATCCCTTCACTGCAATGATTTGCGGCCCCACAGGTTGTGGGAAAACATTTTTTGTCAAGAGATTCTTGAAAGAGATTAAAGAAATGTGGGATACATCCATTGAAAAAGTAATTTTTTACTATGCAGAGTGGCAGAGCGGATATTCTGATTACGACCAAAATTTTGTAGAATTTCGTGAAGGTTTGCCAAGATCCGGGGACTTTGACGATAATAAACCAAAATTGGTTGTTGTGGATGATTTAATGCGTGAATCCTCGAATGGCGCAATAGTCGATTTATTCACAAAAGGTTGTCATCATAAGAATCTCAGTGTTATGTTTCTATCTCAAAATCTATGCCATCAGGGGAAAGGACAACGAGATATTTCATTGAACACAAATTATATAGTTGTATTCAAAAACCCTCGAGATCGTGCACAAATTGCTCATTTAGCACGTCAAATACATCCGGACGATCCTAAATTTCTACAAGAGGCCTATTTTGATGCCACATCGGAGGCACATGGGTATTTACTTCTGGATTTGAAACAGTCCACACCGGAAAACTGCAGATTTCGCACCAGTGTATTTCCTATCGATACCTACCACTACGTTTATGTCCCAAGAAAGGATTATGATATAAAAGGAGGAGGTTCATCCCGTCGTGTGCCAGTTGTTCGTGTGTAATGGCAAACACAGGACGCACTGGAAGCGGCTCTGCTTGCAAGTCGTTTGGAAAACAAAATACAGTGTTATTACATGCCCTCATACACGCTAAGCCTAGACTTCGGCGAGCAATAATACAACATTCTAATAAAGATTTAATTCGTTGCATCTGCGAATGTGCTTTGAATTTACTGCATGGGAATATTC
>NW_011887849.1:91742-104844 GCF_000806365.1 Fopius arisanus
CGCCGCATTCTACCCTTCCTCGGCAGCGCGGCTCGAGCGGTCGGTAAAGAAGCTCTTAATGCGGGGATGAATGTAGTGGGGGATGTAGTGACGAACGGAAGGCCATTGAAGGTGGCGCTTGAAGATCGCTTAGCGGAATCGGGATTGAACTTGAAAAGAAAGGCTAAAGAAAAAATTGGGTCTATGATGCGTGGATCGGGGTATAAAAGAAAGCGTAAGCGCCTCGCGACGCATAAGTTGACTGGGCGCGGATCGGTCAAGACAGCGAAGCCCAAAAAGAATAAGCCTGCACAAAAAAATAAGAAAAAAGTGAAAAAAGTGAAGAAAAATAAATCAAAAACCGGGACTCGTGATTTGTACGACATTTTCCATTAAGCATCATGTCGTTTTTACATTCACACTCTTCCGAGTCCGTGAAGTCGGAGCTGGATCTATTTACTATCCCCCCGACACAGACAAGCACCGAAAATTCTCAATTTGTTTATTATAACCCTGTATCGACACTGTCAGATGACACGCCGATTGAATTTATCGTGCCAGGCCATGGAGAAGAATACATTGATCTGGCTCACACAATAATAAAAATCCGAGCGAAAATTCTTAGGCCTGATGGAACTGCTGCAAGCGATGATTCAGTCGGCCCTGTCAATTATTTTCTGCATTCAATGTTCAATCAAGTGGATGTATACTTTAATCAAAAAGTTGTTACACCACCAAACAATTTCTACGCATATAGAGCTTACATTGAAACACTACTGAATTATGGCCAAGATGCTAAAGCCTCACACCTTGGGATGGCCTTGTGGGCAACCGATACATATTCTGCTATGGACACCCCTGTAATTGTCAGCGATGATTTACGAAAAAATAGCGGTCTAACGGCTCGACATGTATTTAAGAGAGGAGGAAGGACGTTTGATATGCTTGGACATTTGCATTGCGATGTTTTCAATCAAGATAAATTTTTCATGAACGGTGTGGAGCTACGAGTTCGTCTGATTCGAGCAAAGGATGAATATTGTCTCATGGATGATACCCCTCATAATTATAAAGTAAAAATTGAGGAGGCTTCATTGATTATACGACGTGTGAGATTCAGCCCTGGAATCCTTATAGCCCATGCAAAAACATTGGCAAAGACAACTGCAAAGTATCCCTTGACACGAGTCGAGGTTAAATCGTTTGTCATGCATAGTGGAATTTTAGGGGAGACGATAGATAACGCCATTTTGGGACAGTTACCTGAGAGAATCATTGTTGGTTTTGTTGAAAATACCAGTTTTAATGGAATGAGAAAGAAGAACCCCTTCAACTTCCAGAACTTTGCAATCAACTTTTTATGGTTGAATGTGGATGGGCGTCAGATACCTACGAAACCATTACAACCCTGTTATACAAGCGATGCGTGCCTGGATGTGGAGGCTTTCAATACCCTATTTGCTGGAACCCGTACACATTTTAGTGATCATGGCAATGGCATTGGTCGTCGAGCATATTCTGAGGGCTTCTGCTTATTCGCATTTGACCTAACTCCAGATTTATCTGCAATTTCTGCTGGGCACTGGAATCTCGTAAGGAGCGGGAGTGTTCGCATTGAAGTCCGCTTTAATAAAGCTTCGGAATTAAATGTAAACTGTTTGCTATATGCGGAATATGATAATTTGCTTGAAAACGACTCGACAAGACAGGTCATTGTCGATTATAGTGGGTGAGGAGCAGAAGCATCTATTTAATAGAAGATCACTCAGCAATAGCGTTAGTTGAGTGTAAACAGGCGGTCAAGGCACCACACCATAAATCTGCTCTACCTGGGTCCTAAAAAGCCGCAATAATCATTCCGGTGTGACGTCGCTTTATGAATACCCGCGAGCTCTTGAAAGTGCTACCGCATACCGATGCATCAATTGGAGGAGTCTACCCTGCTGACCGGGTCCCCTGGTCATGGAGCCGACCCTGTGCCATCATCGTCAACACCGATAATCACAACCAGGAAGGACGACACTGGGTTGCCATTTATCTCGGTTCCGATGGACGAGCAGTCTATTTTGACAGCTTCGGAATGCTACCCTTCGACTCAAGAATCGATCAACGCCTTAGGCGTAATTGCCGCGTATATGAATGGAGCCAGAAAAGACTCCAAGATATATCGGCTGATGTTTGTAGGCAGTACTGCATTACTGTGCTTCACTGGTTGTTCAATGATCGGCCTCTACAGTCCTTTCATAAATTATTTACTTCAGACACAAAACTTACCGATCGCATTGTATTGAAAATGTTTAAAAAAATTACGGCTAACAAAACTTGTAAGCGTAAAAATTTAAGTAGACCTTTTCAGAGCCTATCTGGCAGAGGTGTTTTGCATTGTATTCAACGTTGTTTAAAAGATAAAACATTTATAACTTAATCAATTACTTGATAAAAATTATAATAATCTCTTAAAATTAATAATAATAATAATATGTATCGTGGCTGATAATAATAATAATAATTTCTGAATAAACCATTTTTGTAACCCTATAAACTGTATATTAGATATTTTTTCCCTTTCCCACCCACCGCCCACATTCCACCGGATGTCTATTGTTCGTATCTATCTTTTAAGGAAAAACCAAAGTTGGCGCCTAGTCTGAAAGCCTATTGCCGGACGACATGTACTTTTTAAGAAAATCGTGATAAGGGCGTGACCAAAGGGATGAACGTGTCTAGACACGCTTCTACGCAATACAGCCTGGGGGGGGGGGATGGAGGGGGGATATACCAGCACGTGCACGTCCATTTCCTGGAAAAAAGGGGGGAGGGAGCGTGGGAAATTCCTCAATACTGGCCACTTACTGCTGTAGACCCTTCACGTCAGTTAACCGTAACTAGTCACGACAGGTAGTGTCCGAAGGAGTAACGATCTTATAAATCTCACTTAGTGGGGCCTATTGCGTGGGGCTATGTGCTGAAGTACACAATGGGTTTAATATGAGAAATAAGCACACAAAGAAAAAGATACCCTTAAGTTTCCCATTAAATAGATTTTATATTTATTACACTTCACTGGAGATGCAGAATAGTAAAAGTCCAAGATAAAAACCAGTGGTAGAGATGAGAAAAGTGTCGGAGAGAAGAGTGTGAATGGTGTTAATGTGTTTTTCCGACTTACGGTTATAGCAATAAAGGGCAGGAGAGAAGAGACGATCTCTTGGTGTTTCCTCTTTGCAGTCGATTCCGGAAAACTCCAAAAATATGCTAGATCCTGTAGCACTAATGGAGTTGAAAACGCTCAACCACGCTTCTTTAGCGCTGGTGATGATGACGTGATGACTTAGGAGGTGTTGGTAGTGTTGATGGGGCTGAGTTGTCTACTCAGGCACAACTTGGTTCTCCTCCAGCTTTTTGTTGTTAAGCGGAGAAAAATCTCGGAGCTGCACCCTCAGGGTCATCTCAGTTGTGCGCTGAGTAATTTACCAGGTCGGTGGTGGCTTGAAGAAATATCTTCAGCTGAACGCTCGGGATGAACCCAGTTGTCCGCTGAGGGATTTACGATTTTATTCTCGAAGGGTCAGTTTTAATAATGAGCAGGGCCCCTCCTTGATAGCCAAGATTCGAAATTTTACTTTGGTCTTGTTGGTTGTAATTAAAAGTGCGTACTCAATCTGGAGTTGCAAGGAGAGTCTAGTTGTACGCTCAGACCATGCCGAGTGGTGACGTCAGAGGATCAGAGAACTTGAAGATGTCGAGTCGAATATTTAATTTAGACCGACTTTATTTGGCGAAAAACGGCCCTTCATTCAATGTTCAGGCGTCCATCCCCTGCGTCCGTTGCAATTTTGATATTTCGTCATTCAACTTTTTTTGAGGTATGGTGGGACGCATCTTCATATGTTTCACAATGTATTCAAAAGGGATGTTTCTGGGTAATTTGCCCTCAGCCCGGAGTGACCCCCCATTTAGCCAGGTGCGAGAGAAGTTTTTGAGATGAAGACGGGACGAGCGCCCATTGGCCTCTCACTGATTAATATTCTTCTAATATCAAAAGTGGCATATCTACACATTTTTCTGACGTTCATGGCCCATAAATTTGACATCTCCTCTGACGACGGATATCTAGTATTCATTAGAAGACTGGCGTGTCAAATGGAGTAGCACCTTTGAAGCTGGAGATTTCCCCTTGTTTGGACTACAAGAAATCATCTGGTGAATTGTGCCGATTCGTGGAAGCCATCTCATAACTTTCGTCGGATATAGGGTGCACGCGACATCATGGTCTCGACCAACGTATAACCCAGGGCAGATCTGCCCCCTATTGGCCTGCCTTTTCATTTGTCGATATCGGCCAACCCATGGTTGATGTGGTCCATCTCTAAATTACCGACATTTATAATTCATTGGAGGATCAACTCTCAACTGCGGTTACCATTGGAGGATTGTTTAAGTTATTATCCCCCAGATTCAATAGAGAGAAGAAAAAAAGTGAAAAGGATCTCTTTAGTTGTGGCTTTAAACAATTGTGTGATTACTTTTGAGATGATTGGTAGTTTCCAGGTATTGTCCCCTTGAAGGTCACTCCTTAACGCCTCTCAAGCCGTAAAGACGCCCACTTGAATACCTGCCAGGCAGTCCATTTTGTTGTGGTTACCTCGCATAATCGATAGTTAGGCCGGGCATACCGACATTCCTCACTATTATGTGGTGTTTTCTTCAAGTTCCCTTTTTTTGTGTTGTTACTCCAAGTTTTCCAGATATGCAAAAATTTTAACCATAGTAACTGCGGCGTCCGCAACACAGCTTAGTGACTTCAATGTAACCGAAAGATAATCGAAATCGGGAAACTATTGAAATGAGCCGGTCGCTATGGGCATATTTTTGCCAATATTAATAGAAAAGTGGGAAAACTTATATCAAAGAAAAGTTTGAGGGCGATTCATATAATGTAACCGTGCACAAATTTCATGTAACTTGTAGTGTTTGTATTGTATGGATTGAATACGATTAGGCGGTAGTGGAAGGGGTAGTTATGTCCTGTATACAAGGTGTCCGAGATGTACGTGCCGATACTGAACCAGCATGTACAGGGGGTGAGTCTGAACCAAAAAGTCCTTTACCACTTTTGGATCGGAAGCACCCCTCCGGAGATACTGGGGTAAACAGGACAGCCAATGACGCTGCCGCGTTAAGCGGCAATACGTCGGTGTGGCTGTCGCGCTCGAGTATGAGTGATTCCCCTTCGAGCCAGAAGGAGGCAGGATCAAGTTCTTTGTTCACCCGTGAGCGTGAGAGAGAAGGCATGGTATTCTCTCTCACTCTCTCGCATCAATCCGCGGCAATGTTTTTGCAGTTATCTTTTAAACAATTGGGTTTTTGGGATTTTTCCATTGATTATTGTTTAAAATGGACAAAAATATTGGTGGCTTTTCACCAGATCGATCGGGAAAACCCGGAAATGATCGTGACCCATCGGTCAACGGTCATCTCCAAACCATCAAGAACACCATCACCCCCCCCCCCCCCCCTCAACGCTCTCTGTTCGTATCAAGCAGTGAACGTGCTAACATCTAATCTAAACCTCACCATAAACTCAACGGAACTCACCGAGTAAAATCACCCAATAAATCAACTATCAATTCAACTAAATCAAATTATATCTCAACGTATTCAGCAATTAATTTAACTTCAAATTGTATCTCAACATAACTCAACGTGTGAATTATTGTAAAAACCGCATTAAATTCACCACGCGTTTCAATAAATTGATAATCGTTGTGTGTGATAATTTCGCGAGTTACTACATTTTTTAGACAGTCACCGCATTTTCCTGACCTTCTTCCGATCCACCTTACTCAACAGTTACGTCAACAAACAATTATTATTTGTTGCAAATTGAATTTGCAACAAAATAATCTCATGGAAAAATCACCTAAGCCCAATGGTTTATTTAATATCAGCAACAAACAGTTTGATCGTTTTTAAATGTTATAAAAAAAACGATGGGCCGTACGGCATTTCTCCATCAGAAATTTTTTGTTGCAAATTCGATTTGCGACAAAAAATAATCAATGGGAAAAATCTCCGAAAGCCCATTGTTTATTAGATAATTGATGAAGAGGGCGTTTTTAACTAAAAATCTAAAACTCACAGCGATCGCTCTGTGCATTATTAAGACAATTGTTTAATTATAAATTATCTCATCAACCACGAGAACTAGCAAAGTTTATAGGAGAATCTCTTTTTTGTTAATGAGATTTAACAAAAAAAAGTTCTCCTTATAAAATTTTGTGAAATTCTCGGTTCAAGAGATAATTAATAATTAATTAATTATCCGATAAATGGCAAGGGGATTGCCCGCGATTTTCCCAAAAATTCCCAGTCGCGAGACTGTTTTTGCAGTTATTTTTTAAACAATTGGGTTTCCGGGATTTTTTCATTGATTATTATTTATTGCAAATCGAATTTGCAACAAAATAATCTCATGGAAAAATTCCATAAGCCCAATGGTTTCTTTAATATCAGCAACAAACAGTTTGATTTTTTTTCAATGTTATAAAAAAAACGATGGGCCATACGAGATTCCTCCTTATGCCACCTAGCTCATCAGGGGTGATCGCTGGAACTGCAGCGTGCAGCAGAGCTATCACTTCCTCCTGAGTCCCTGGATGGTGTTCGTATATCCGGGCCTCCAGTGTCTCTCACAAGAAAAAATCCAGCAGAGAGAGATCTGGAGAACGCGGAGGCCTCGCAAATGGTGGTTGCAGACGTCCACCCCTGTCCCGGTCGCTCCTGTTCCCGATCCAGCGATCTGGGAAACACTTGTCAAGTTGGTCGACCACGGCTACAGACGTATGGGCTAGAGCTCCGTCGTGCTGTAAGCAGACAGCACTGTCGGCAGGACCGTCCCTGACGACAGTTATCAGGCGATCTCGGAGAAATCCCAGATAATTGCCACCCTGAAACATAAACAAATAAAATTCAGATAAAAAAAAAATCCTAATTGTAACCGAATAAAAAATACTTACGTCGAGACGTCCTGGAAGGTGATGAATGTGAACTTCGTCACCATTTATCCCTCCCCAGATATTCATGGTGTCCCAACGAAACTGGAAATTCGTTTCTTTCGTAAGACGGGGATTTTCAAAAGCCCAATGATGCTCATTGTGCTGGTTGATACTTCCCTTTCTTACGAAAAGCTTCTCGTCAGTCCAGCATACGTTGCCCATGAATTCTGGATCGCGACTTCTGTCGAGCAGCCATTGGCAGAAGTTCACTCGGTTCGGCAGGTCTTCTGGCTTTAGCTCTTGCGCCGGGGTAAGTTTCCACGGTTGTAAACCTTCGACCCTCATCACGCGGTGCACCGTCGAAATGGAAGCGTCTATAGATGACGCGATCCCCCGGACTGACAGCTCCGGAGACTCCTCGACTCTCTGGAGAATCGCCTCTTCCAGATGTACCCGATCCACACGTCTTGAACGCCCTTCGCCGTGCCTTGGGAGGATGTTACCCTCCCTCAGCCGTTGAAAAGCGTTTCGGAAACTACGTGGATCGGGAACCACTAGGTTGGAAAATTGCTCCGCATAAATCCGGACAGCTTCCGCACCATTTCCACCCGCTAAACCATAAATGGCCACCATATCCGCGTATTATTAATATTATTTTTTGTCGCAAGTCGAATTTGCAACAAAAAAAATATGATGGAAAAATGCCGTACAGCCCATCGTCTTTTTTATAACATCTAAAAACTATCAAACCGTTTGTTGTTGATATTAAATAAACCATTGGGCTTATGGAATTTTTCCATGAGATTATTTTGTTGCAAATTCAATTTGCAACAAATAATAATTGTTGAAAGTAGACATGAAAAAACGCCCCCCAACTCAATGACAATTAATCGACGAATTGCGGACACTTCCGGGGTTCATCGGATCGTTAACGGAGAGTCAGCAACCACCTTCGGACCCCCCCCAAATTCATTCGTACCGTCAACATCGCCTAAACAGCATCTCAACTTTTCGTGTACATTAACGCCTCTCAGCGTTACGCCGGGAGTGATCTGAACGGACGTGCAACTTCTCTTTGTAATCAATGATTAATTAATAGTCTAAATCAACGTAGCTCAACTCGTTTAAATAACTCAAAGATTACTCAACGACTCTATATATATTTTGTACATAATCTCGACAGGTGAATATTAAAACGCAGTGGTTTATACTTCGGTTTTTGTTCCACTTGATCACCCTTATCCCGACACACCATTTCCAATTTTCCGACGCCCGACCACCCAAAAGCAACGTCCTCAACTAAACAATAATCAATGGAAAAATCCCAAAAACCCAATTGTTTAAAAGATAACTGCAAAAACAGTTTCGCCACAGGGAATTTTTGGGAACATCGCGGGCAATCCCCTTGCCATTTATCGGACAATTAATTAATTATTAATTATAGCATGAACCGAGAATTTGACAAAATTTTATCAGGAGAATTTTTTTTTGTTAAATCTCATTAACAAAAAAAAAGATTCTCTGATAAATTTTGCTAGTTCTCATGGTTGATGAGATAATTAATAATTAAACAATTGTCTCAAAAATGGACAGAGCGATCGCTGTGATTTTTAGATTTTTAGTTAAAAACGCCCTCTGCATCAATTATCTAATAAACAATGGGCTTCCGGAGATTTTTCCATTGATTATTTTTTGTCGCAAATCGAACTTGCAACAAAAAATATCTGATGGAAAAATGCCGTACGGCCCATCGTTTTTTTGACAACACTAGGAAGGTCGCGCGCTTCGCGCGCGTTATCTGAGTTGCATGGGATTTTTATTAAACCTGTATTAATGACATTTCAAACCTATTTATTACTAATTCTGTTTTTTCTCCATCTCAAAAGCACTCAAACTATCAATATAATTTGATAATCAATAATTTCATCACTGATTGCATTTTTTTCCACATGTGTCCTTAATCAGATCAGTAATATATTACAATCGCCTAATTTCCTTCGTTTCCTCTTTTTTTCTATTTTCACCCTAAAAGAAAATCAAATTCTTCGGTTCATATAACAATTCAATTGTAATTATAGAAAAACATTATATTATTATTATGAAATAATATTATTCTAAATAACTTAATTATGGTTACTAAATGATTTTTTTCCACATTAAAATCAGATCGATAAGACATTTTCTCATAAAAATTCTTCTCTCTTCGATTTAGTGGTAAATTCATAACAAACTGGTCTTCACAGTATAATTGACTCCATTTACATTATTCCTGCTTTCTATATGCCCCATTTTCGATTCATAACGAAAAACAAAAAAATTCCTCGATTCTCATTTGTGATATCTGGCATATATCAACATATAGACGAGAACTGACAGATCCTACTTTTTCTTCATCATTTTATTTTATTGATAACATATATTATCCCGTCGGAGTATCACCATTTCAATTATGTCGGAATTTTCAACTGCTTGATCATCTCAAGCATCCTACAATCAAGCTGTTACTGTCAATTCATCAGAGCTTTCTCAGATCGAACCTGATATCCCTGATCCCAACCTCTTTACTGACTATGATTTGCTGACTTCATCTGAGTATTTACAGGAAATTTACCCATTCACAACCAAACTTGTGTAAGTAGTATTCGAGCTTACAATAGAATAAAATCATTTCTAGCCTCAAAATATTTCAAGAAGTATTTTAGAACAATTTTTCGTCGAAACTCATATTTACGTATATTTCTTTTTATATCTTCTCTTAACTGTGAAAATTTAATTGTCATTTTCCTTTTGTTTATTATTTTTCCAATTTTCTAGTGAGATCGTTGTTATCGTCCATCTCGTCAAAGGTGTGGAGACAGTCAAATGTAAAAATGGAACTGTGAATACCGTATGCACTTTTTATGTTCACAATAACGATGGGAAAAGTGTCCAATGTGTAATGTGGGGTGATACGATTGAGAAGTTTATCGATAAACTTGTAGTACAACACGTGAGTCAAGTTTCCTATCACTATATCATTTATTTCTTTCTCGTTTTCTTCCCTTATTTATTTTTCGGCTTTTCGACGTTAATCATTGTCATTGGGATAGTTCCACATCAACTTGGTAATCGGAAAGAGTCGATATCTCCGATTTGATTCGTGATTTCTCATCACATCTTTCACGATTTAACAAAGCCTCCGTAAAAATTTCAGGTGAAAAAAAAATTTCGATTCAGTTATGATTTCTTAGACATTTTGTATTGTTCTCATAGTTTTTTGTTTCCTCATTTCATTAAAATAGGTTTTGGCTTTGAAGGTATGGGAATTTCGTTATTGATAATCGATAATATTATGAAAAATCTTTAGAATGAGCACAAAAATAGTGTTTTGCTGCAAGTGTTTTGAAAGCGTAATCATGGAAACAATTTTTTTTTCGAAAAACACGAATTTCTCAAAAAGTTCATTTTCAAAAATCTGAAAATTCACGAGCGAATTTGTATCATAAAGATCTATATTTTTAAGAAGTTTCTTTCATTTTTTGCGATATTTTTTTTTATATGGAAATTGAGGTTCTAAAAATTTTTCACACACTATTTAAACATTTATGAACTAATTGGAGCACAGGACCGAATTTCTTGCCTTCTTTTGAACTCTCCCATTTCTCGAACTTTTCTTAGAACACAATGAAACTTCCAGAAAAGGTTCAATGAAAAATTCTCCTATTTGGCTTCAATTTACTGACGCTCAACAAACATTATTGTTCTAGTTTCATAATCAAACTTGTCTATCGAAGTATCTCTTGAACTACATATTTTCAGAGAAGTTCTATTGATTTCCCCTGAGAATTTTTTTCTATAAGGGAGAACGAAGAACGAATAAATTTTATCATGAAAATTTCACTACAGCCATCAGAAGCTACGGTTTTTGTTTTCTTTTCATTGTTGGTTTTCCTTTCACGATCATAATGAGAACTAGTCGATTAATGAATGTGAAGATTTGATGTTATCCGAAAATGTCTCTATTCATATGTGCATTTCTTTTTCTAATAATGCTAATAACTACTCCAATAATTACTCCAATTCATCATTGGTCTCGAACTTTGTGCAAAATGTCAGTTCGATCGATTGATTATTTCCTGAATATAGTTCTTTTTCGAAAAGTCGTTTTTCTTCGATATCTCAAAAACTTACATATAGTATACATTTTTTCTGCTGATTTATTCAGCTGTTAATATGTTTTTCATCCTTCTCTAGGTAATTCATATCGAAGGAAGTTTCCCAAAATCAGTCTCTGATCAATTTAATTCTGGAACCACTCCTTATGAATTGGTTTTACAGTCCAATACCATCGTGACTGATTTGGGTAAGATCAAACTTCCTTCAGTTGCTGAATTGAATGATTCTGTTCCGGTCGTTCCTTTGATCAATGTGGCGGAACATAAGAAAATTATTGGCAAGTTTCATTGCATGTTTTATGTTCACATTTTTTTTTCTTCATTCCTTCATTTCAATTCAAATTTTATTGTCTATCTTTTTCAGCTGTTCAAGGATTCGTGAAAACTCCTTGGGCTGTGATTAAAAAACAGAATAACAGCATTGACAATACTTGTTTCGGTTCAATCGCTGCTGATAAGTATTTCCTGGATGTCAAAATTTCTGATTATGCTCCTGACTTTATTTGTGAATTCACAAAGGGACAACATGTTCAGTGCTTGGGCTCTGTTATCAGAAATGGTCATTTATATTCCTTGCAATTCTATTTTTTTCTACTTTTATTTACATCTGTGATTGAATTATTATTTTTTTCAATACTTTTTTTCAGGAAACTGCTACTTTTTCTGCGTTCAGGCCCCTTCTTGCATAACTCTAGTTGATTCGCAAGTAACTACTCTCAAATATCTTCTTCTATGCAAGCCATTGATGACATTGCAGGAAGAGAGTAATACTGCTAGTGCCAATTCATCGAAAAAACTGAAGATAGCACAAAAGCATTAATGAACATTAAAAAAAAAAGTATTTCTCCCCTTCTATTTTTTTTTCTTCTTTTTTTTAATGTTGTTGATTATTTTCTTTTTTTGTTTTTAGGATTGAAATACCTCTCTCATCTCCCCTGGTTTAACTGATTGAGTCTACGATTGTTTCAACTGAATAATTAATTATTTATTAACTGCCAAAAACTCTAAAATGACGGAAAAAATCTTTTTTTGACCTTTTCATTCCTTTTTTTTATTCATCACACATAAAAACGAGTAAAAATCAATTTAAAAAAACAATTCGTCCGTTCATTTTTTTCACTCCAACTATCAATCACTTTTCAACTGAAAATCTATGCAATTCCATAAGAATTAATTAGTATCATGTTCAGAGACATTTTTTTTTCAACGTGTAACACAAATTTTGTGACGAGGCAGAATTTTGCACCCCCCCCCCCCCCAGGCCGCCGAGTTAATACTTATTATTTTTCCTAGGCTAAGTTAGGTTTAAGTTACTCTTTTTTGCCACCATTGGATAACCCATTCCCGAGAAACTCCTTCCCCCTACCCCATTTCCCCTCGCCGCGGTACTCACATCAACCGTGGAAAAGGACGACAACGATGAAGAAGAAAACCCCCTCGCAGACTGGCTAAAAGGAGAAAACCCCCCACGAAGAGACTGGAGACCACGTGACTCGGAAAGAAAGAGACATCCCTCAACTGACCCTCAAGGAATAACGAAGAAGAAAAGGACACTCGATGACGAGTCCCCCCAAGTAACCCCCATCATGACCGATAATCAGGGAAGAAGGTGTGAAGATAACTGGCAGTCATCACTTGTGATACAGCTGCCCCATGACCAGTAGTGTTTTTGGAAAAGAGATTGTTCGGAGGAGAATTTCATTGTGTTGGAGATTTAGACTAGCGTGGAGACCCAGGAGTGGAGAAGTCTGGAGAAGGAAGTAAAGAGGAAAAGTCCAGAAGTAAAGAGTTGAGGGTTCTCGGTCGAGTACTGGCCTCCAACATTGTGAGTACCCGTACATTTATCCCCTGCCCCAACGAAGTTCCCCTTTTTATAATCATTTCCCCCCAACGGTGAGCCTCTGAACAATCACTCTATCCATTATTATTTTCTTTTGTTGCTGTAATAATTACTCTCCGCGGACCCCCCCC
>NW_011887849.1:107369-109779 GCF_000806365.1 Fopius arisanus
ACTAATCAGAATTCCCGCGTAACCTAGCATGGTACACTTCAGTGTTTTATCCCACACAATACGAGCCCATTTAACTTTGGCCTCCGTTTAGACGTAACTGGTCGCGGTCAATTCAGTTTTGGGGGTCACCCTCTTGAGAAAATAACCGATCGTCCAGCCGCCCGTAGGCCGCAACAATATCGTCATGAATAGGTCAATTTCAATTTAGTTGTGAAATCAAAATTGCAAATTCTGATTCAATGTTTGATTGTGTGTTCTCTACAAAAAAAAACTTTTAATATATTTTTTTAATCTGAAAATCACTATAATTTTTTACTTTTTCATGATTACTCAACATTGATTGATTAAACTGTAATGAACATGATTGAGTGAGTCTCTATAGTGTGTCGTTATTTAAGCAAATTCTTCTTCAGTTCATTCTGATTCTGTCAATTTGAAATTCATCGTTACTGAATTTCCATCAGAATTAAAATTTTTAACGCCTTCACATTTTATACAAAAATAAATATTTTTTATTCTTTCTCAATAATTGAAAAGAAAGTTTATAGTTGATGGATTTTGAATTGTTCGATATATTTATGAATTTGGCTAGTTGTTTCTATCGGTCCATTCATGTCGATTTCAATTAGTAATAGTTTGTCCTTTTGATTATTCGCATCGATCGTCTTCTGCGTATTCCTCGTCTCCCTTTTTTTTCTGCAAATTGAAATTTTATCCATCAATTTAAGATTGTCCTTCTCCCTTCTACTCTTCGAAAATTCCGTGAGATTCAGTGATATTCTTTAATGTTTTTTTTTTCACACATTTTTTTAATGTGAAAAATTACAGTTCGATTCAACGCTTGATTTGTAGTTTGTATCTAATGTTGAATTAAATAAATTTTAAACCGAATTTCAATGGATTCTGCTCAATGACATAATATTAAATTTGATACATTTGTTGATATTATTTTTGTCTTCAAAATTATTTACCTATTTGATTTTATTTTCTCTTTTCCGGTACATGATTCAGTACCATCAGTCTCTGACGCATCTGTTTCATTAGACGTGGATTGCTTCCATTGGGTGATCTTGTCCAAAATCAAACTTCTTCCTCAAAAATGTAATCCGTATCAACGATCGGTACTCGGTAAACTACTTCCTCCGTCATGATTCTCTCAGTCAATATTCACACTTATCTCTTCAATGACAACTATTCTTTTTTTTTATTCTCCTACTATTTATTATCTTTCTTTTCTTTGAATACTACGAAAATTGAATATTACTTCAAGAAGGTTTAAAGGAGTGATGACGCAGTGATAACGCAGGAGTATTTAGGCATTTTCAAGCTAAAACCGAGGGCATGAGCGAATTCCTCATCGTAACATGTTTTTAGAACAAAAATAAGCCCTACAAAAAAAGTTCAATGAAAATTTGTCTCAACTCGACGTGGAATCGCCCATAATAAATATAATAATACAATGACAGTTATAGCAATGCATCTCTGCATCCCAGAGAATACCTATTTTAAGTAAAAAAAAAATAACTCACTATGTTCAATTTCTTTAAATAAAATCCAATGCTTAGTTTTTAAATTGACTTTATCGATTGACAATTTCTGTAATTAATTACAATTTCATTTGGTTAATTGTTTAACAATGAGTATAGTTGATGTTACAATTTCACAGATTATTCCTTTATCATTCCGCTCTATAATTTATTCAGTATTATTAATTTCTAATAGCTCTCTGAAAACAGGATTTTCGACAATGGAATTTTCAACATGGTCGCCCAAGTATATTTTCAAAGTTGACCAGGAATGTACACGTGACATAGCCACATATAATTGTCCATGAGTGAAAACATTTCTTCTTAAATCAATTGCAATACGATCGAACGACTGTCCTTGAGACTTATTAATTGTCATTGCAAAAGCTAATTTGATTGGAAACTGTCGACGAGTGAATTCAAAGGGATATTCGTTCTCACATTTGAAAATGATTCTATGAATGAATACCATTTCATTTTTTTTATCGCCCCTCAAAATTTCACATTTTAATACATTGTTTTGCATTCCTACAATTAACAACCGTGTGCCATTATATACTCCTTGTCGAATATTTAGATTTCTAATTAACATCACAATGGAAAATTTTCTCAGTCGTAACTCATGAGAAGGAAACGATCGAGGCATTAAAGTATTTAAATATTCTGGTAACAGAGTTTGGTTAAGTTCTTCATTATTGTGGCAATTCTCTGTACTGTCTACACTTGTATACAGGGTGTCCCAGAAGTACGTGCCGATAATTAACCGGCATGTACAGGGGGTGAGTCTGACCCAAAAAGTCCTTTACCACTTTTGGATCGGAAGCACCCCTCCGGAGATACTGGGGTAAACAGGACAGCCAATGACGCTGCCGCGTTAAGCGGCA
>NW_011887849.1:118165-121730 GCF_000806365.1 Fopius arisanus
AGCGCGACAGCCACACCGACGTACTGCCGCTTAACGCGGCAGCGTCATTGGCTGTCCTGTTTACCCCAGTATCTCCGGAGGGGTGCTTCCGATGCAAAAGTGGTAAAGGACTTTTTGGGTCAGACTCACCCCCTGTACATGCCGGTTAATTATCGGCACGTACTTCTGGGACACCCTGTATAGTTGTTCTGTGTCTACATCCAATAAATTTACTACTCGTTGATTAATTTCATCCACATCCTCATTTCGTGCAGAAAGGATTGCCACTGTCGCAGCAGTTTTGTACTTCTTCTTATTCAAAATCGTCCCATACATTTCTATAACAATATCTTCATTTTTATTTGCTATGTAATCTTTAGGGAGGTCCAAATGATCATTTTCATCGTTTAAATTTCCGTTCCCCATTTCTATCAAATAATTGGAGAAATTTTTTTCAGTCTCTAAGCTTCGCATATTCTTCTTTAAGGTGAATATTCTGAAAAACCTCCATAACGGACTATATTTTATCGATAGGCTGACTGTTTCACTACGTGTTCCCCCTGAAAGTACCGGAAGTAGTTGTCGGAAATCTCCGCCCAAAATGAATACTTTGCCTCCAAATACCACATTGCTAGCCATTATATCTTTGAGTAAACGATTAATGACATCCCAGCAGTACTTCGGAGCCATTGGTGCTTCATCCCATATGAATACATCCGTTTCTTGTAGTTCTCGTGCTTTCTTAGTGTTCAATTTAATATTTGACGTAGAATCCTGATAAGGTGGAACGGGTAATGCAAATGTTTTGTGAACTGTTCTTCCTTTCGGTAATAAGGTTGCGGCAATTCCGGTAAATGCCATTGTCATGACTTTTTTTCCTTGACCTATCAACAAATGCCATAAAGTGTCATAGATGAATGTTTTCCCCGATCCTCCTGCTCCATTTATATAGAAGCATGTACAACGTTCTTCATCATTGATATTTTCAATATTTGTTATTATTTCATTGAAAACGGTGATTTGTTCTTTTTTTTGTAAAATCATCAGACATTGAACTTTTGAATTCATCCCACAGTTTATCAGGATATAACGGTTGACAGTGGATCAAAATACAAGCATAAAGTTGTCTTAGTGCTTTGGGCATCATCCATACTTCCCCTTCTGTCATTGCTCTGTTCCACTCATAATCATGCTCTATCAGACCTCTTTCCTTGCAGGCATCAGTAAAAGTCGAGCATAATTTTCCATTTACAGTTCGGCGATTTTCGTAACTTTGAGCGCCTTTAACATTACATATCAATAAACGCAGATGAAATAATTCAATATTTGACGGACTGACGGAATACATTCTTCCAATTATATTGAAATTTGATTGTCTCTTTTTCCATCCTCTGATCCTATTGTTGACTTTTTTTTTATCAAATGTATAGTGTGTAGGAATATCAATGTATAAATAATGTCTCGCCTCCTTGTCTCTGCCATTTAGTGCGAAAAAATCTAATAGCATGTTTTTCTGTTCTAATACGTCATTGAAGTCGCACTCTTCTCCCCCAGGATTTATTGTTATATTTTGCTGGTTGGGGAGATGTATAGGTAAACGAATAACAGCATGACTCTTATCGTGTAATTTTTTCCCCAATAGACGCCAACATGCTTCAACAGAACCGATGTAACGACTCTCAATATGCTGTTTAATTTCATCATGTTCAATTGTATTTATACCTGAATCTTCTTGTATTATCACATCTGCTGCGTCATGTGATTTGTGAATATATTTATAGAAGTATTTGACGGCTCTGATATTCGATACCACTTCGACATTACAGTGACAATCCAACTGCAACAAAATCTCCGGACAATAAGGTACAACATACCTATTATCTACCACATAACCATGCTGTTTTTCATGGTATTCATCAGTATCACATCTTCGATAAGAAGGATAACCATCTTCATCCATCGTTGTTTCGTTTTGATATGTTTTAGGAAAATGCTTAGAACATTTGTTGTCTACTAAATACCAATCACCACAGGGTCCATGAATCATATTTTTCATAACTATATTATACAAATCTGGTTGTTCATCTCTGTCTGGTATTTCAGCAGAAATAAATTGGTCTATTATACATGGTCGAGTCAATTTGCAATCTCTACGCAAATTCACCAACAGGTGAACATGAGGCAACCCACGTTTTTGGAATTCGATAACGTAAACACAGGCTGTGACTTTTCCGAACAATTCTCCAACCGTAATCAGATCTACTAAATAATTTTTCTTTAACTCGAAAACGCGTGCAATTAAATCAGGTCGATCACATGGTTGCTGTCCTGGAAGAAGATTGTTCACAATTTCTCGCCATCTTGGATTGCAGGTCATAGTGATAAATAAATCGAGTTTTCCATATTTTCTCACAATCGCCATGGCATCTTGATAATTTTGTGCCATATTTCGAGGCGAACCAATGAAAGTCGATGGTAATATAACTATTTTTCCAACTCCCATATTAGATTCTTGTCCTCTTGTCTCCAAATAATCTATAAGTCCTTGATATGTTTCACATCTCAGCTTTTTTTGATTATTTCTAATAAATGTTGTACGGTCTCGTTCCACTTTGACATAATTGTCAATTATCCATTGTTGAAATAATTTACGGCCGTTGATAATAGGGTTGAATTCATTTCTTATTCCAATTAAATTTTTGACGTATGCCGATCGTGAAATCCTTTTATTACCATCCAAGCGTTTGTCTTCACTATTGTATCCACCCAATCCCGATGGATAGAATAATTGATAAATCTGTTGCGGCCTCCGGGCGGCTGGACGATCGGTTATTTCTCAAAAGGGTGACCCCCCAAAACTGAATTGACCGCGACCAGTTACGTCTAAACGGAGGCCAAAGTTAAATGGACTCGTATTGTGTGGGATAAAACACTGAAGTGTACCATGCTAGGTTACGCAGGAATTCTGATTAGTGAGAGAATCACGCAGAGAGAGAGGGAAAATTCATTTACTGATTAATGTAAGGATATTTATTGGGGTACTAAAATACAGGATTGTTGCAGCAATCCAAGATAAAACCGCTCAATTTGATGGGAGAAATAGGTAACACTGAGGTGAAGGAAGAATTACAATTGATTCAAGACTTACAGTGGATGATAAACAGGGAAATAGAAGGTGCGCACGATCACTCAGTCGCGTTGCGGCGGACTCGGCTGTTCCCTCTAAGGTTGAAGGGGTAGAACTCGGTGATTTCTCGGAGATGAGACGATTCTCGGGGTGTGAAGAGGAGGTCGACGAACTCGGAGATTCGTTGTGATGATCTAGGTATACCGGTCGTTCACCTGGCAGGTGAGAAGGTGTCGAACCGGAGGCTCGGGCGGTGCAACAAAAGATTTCAATTTTCCGTCGGATCCGGGGTGGCGGCTCGGCTTCTCGTGGACTTCGGATGTCGGATCACTTTTATGGTTCACTCAACTCTCACTCACTAATAGAACAAATTTTTTGTGTAATCTGGTTAACACTCTTTTGAGGCTGGGCTGTGTCAATAGGTCTGTGAGCAGGTACTTGTCACTCCGTACAAGTGTT
>NW_011887849.1:122610-126739 GCF_000806365.1 Fopius arisanus
GGGGGGGGGGACGCTCTTGTGTACGAGGAGCATGAGTCATCTCCGCCTGTTGGCAGCTGTTTCCCAAGGGCGCCCGAAATTACCCAAAAGATCGACAGGAAAAACCCGCGGATCCGCGACGAAAACCGCGGGATCCGCGGCAAATCCACGGTTCAATATAAGGATGCATAGAACTAATAAATTCCAATTTTTTACTATGTCGATTTACGATTGTAACGTATGATTCAGGAATCTCTCCATCTGCAGTAGTTGAAAAAATTGCAGCAACTTCATTTGTTCTCTGAGGGTTGTATCTATGTTTATCCATATTTTGTCTTCTATTATCGAAAATTAATTTGATTTCAGGCATGAATATTCCTAATTGTCGACAATTTTCTTCTTCGATTTCGATGACTTCTTTCATCATTTGATAAGCTCCCACATATTTGTTACATCCGCGTATTACACGATCGAGGGTATTCAAGATGGAACTATCTAGATCTAGATCTTGCATTGCGGACATTCTACAATGATTTGCTGCATCAGCATCTACCATGAACAACTGTCCATAGCGTGGCATACCATCTTCTCCTTGAGGATACAGTGGAGTATTCATTTGATAGTAAATTTGTCCCTGAACCATGAAACAATAGGGTCCTGGTCTTCTTCCTCCAAAATTAGTTAGATTGGCATTGAATGAAGCAAATGATAATGCATTGTTATAACTTCTGATATTTTTGAAGAAATTATGAGAGTTGACGTTTTTAATATCAAATAGTTTCCGAATTTCTATGGGATATTCAGCAAAGGATGTTGCTATAACAGCGCCATGACTACAACAGTCATTGAACGAATCTTTTTCCTTCGTAGATACACGCTCACCGGCAAAATGTTTAGCACTACAATGCCGGCATAGTACATTCATTGCCCCAAGATAGTTTTCAACTACTCCATCATTGATTCGCCCATTATTGTCATCGAGACAATACTTTTTCTTCATACGATGAATCTTTTTACTTCTGTTCAAATTGCTTCTAACTCCATCTCGTTGATATTTCCTTTGATTTTGTGCTTTCCTCTCTAACTGTTTCACTTTAGCGTTTTCTACAACAGTCTTTTCATCACGTTTACGTTTACGACACTTTCTCTGTCTTTCAGTATTTTTTTCACGTCTGAACTCGTGTTTTTCGATCTCTAATATGCGCTTCTTTTCTCTGCAGCGTTGTTGTCGTAGAACAGCTGTTATTCTCAATTTTCTTTTTCTAATTTCTTTTGGTTATCACCTTCTATATCATACTGATTCGAGCTCTCACCGGTAGTTATTTTCGTAGTGACCATCTCATTACTGACATGACGTCGGCAACGTTGTCTCTCCTTTTCAGCAGAGAAAAATGTAGATTTTGAGAAGTACGCATTTCATCATATATGGGTATTTTCACGAAAAAGGTGATTTTCTACATCGAGAGTTGATCAATTCCTGAAACACCGCTAGACTGATTAAACTTATGAAGCGACAAATTAATAACTTATCTACTAATGAATTGTGACTCTACACCAATTAAATTGTATGCTCTTTTTTATTTAATGTTTCTGAATGACGATGATGAGAAGAAAATCTAGTCTAGAATACAATTTTCATGAGAAATATCACCAACTACAAAAAAGGTAGACTAATTTTTTTCTGTAAACCATTTTTTCTTGAATAAAAATTTATTATAGCATATGACAGTAATGGAATGATTTTTCTTATTTTTTTTTGACTGAATTATATAATATAATAATTATTAAATGAACAATGAAATCGTCGTTTCCGTGGAAATACCCATATAAAATTAGCACCTAATATAATCAATGTTTCTTTTAGTACTTTTTCATGAGGATTTTCTGCTATCTGCGACGCACGTTCTTCTTCTCTAGAACGGCGTTGCCGTCGAGCATCAGTGATTCTTAATGATCTATTTCTTTGACTCTTCCCATCATGATTGTCATTATCATGCTCCGCTGAATTCCCACTTATCATATAAGAAACAATTTTATCTTTCAAAGTCAAAAAGGATATATTTATAATTCTCTATAATTTACATAATTCTTATTTAGCTATCTCATCTCTAATGACTATATATCGCCGAAACCCTACCTCAGCCAGTTGTATGAAGATAATTTATATTACTGACTCGCACAAGTTATGTCCTTCTTTCATCTATACATTTCATCACAAAAAGGACAGTAAAAAATCACCAGCCACTTAATCTATTCATTAACAGGTGTGCTCCCCACAGATCCGTAAATCGTTCATTTTTTATTATATGGAAAAAAAAATCAAACGTTCCTTATCATCAATCAGCAAAACGATAATTCATCGTACTCACTCTGATAAATGACGCCCTGATACGTGATGTCCGATGATACGATATCTCTGATACGTGATGCCCTGATATGTCCTTCTTTCTTTTACATATTACGCTTCGATATCATATATAGCACCAAAAATCAGCAAAAAAAAAATACCAACTGCATGATTATTCTGTTTATTAATAGATGTATTCTCCCCAGATCCGTCGCAAATTTATTTCCACCCAAAAATAATAAAAATATACACGTTTTATTCACTATAACCTTATTATAACCCGCATTTCTCTCAAAGACACAAACTTCAAATGACACTTCATTTGCATTCATGGAATGGAACACTGAAGTTTATTCAAAAGTAAAAATACTTTAACTCATTGAAAACATCGATAACTTAACGTAAAAAGATAGCAATTAGAAAATTCCAGCGCCATACTGAAGATATTATCCCGACCTTTGAATCAATATACCATATATCCGCACAAATTCAATTCACGACGATCTAATCGAATCGAATCGAATGGATTCCATTTAATAAAGAGTGAAAAATGACCATTAAAATGACTTCAGTTGGAAGGATCACAAATTGACCTTTTTTTTTTGTTCAAACTACGATATCTCAGTGAAAAATCATGGAAATGAATCGACCAAAACGTAATTCAAAAGCTTATAAAATAAATATTATATATATACCCACAATTGGAGGAAAAATAGCTAACTTCCTGGTTCGACATTGGAAAAAAAGCAAAATTTTCAAAACGTGACACATGAAATTCGACACATAATGCCATCTAACATTTCATCAACATGATGTAAAGTAAAGTATCACATATCATTTTGGAGACGTCGATGAGATCTTACTGTATAATATGTCCCCATTGGTCAAAACCAATGCAACATTAATCATAAAAGGTCAAAAGTGTGAATTTTAGGGTGTGACATCACATTCAAAACAGAAATAATCTCAAATAATTCCTGGAAAAAGCAATCAAATTGAATTCCTCATATACCATATTGAAGAGCATAAAATGACTTTCAAAATAATATATAAATATTTTCATTTTTACAAAGTAAAAGCATCGAAATATGCCACCGAATTAGAATTTTGAGAAAAACATGAAAATCCAATTTCATTTTTCAAATTCACATAGCTTCACCAAAAATGACAGCCACTGCATAAATCAGGCGTCATTTTGAAGCTAATTTAATAACCTTTCGAATGACTATATTATATATACCCCTCACAGATGGAGAAAAGCGAAATTCCGTCAAGGAACTAAGAAAAAAAAGACGGTCAGGGACACGGATCTTTTACTCGTGGAATTTAAAATCGATCAAACTGTTTGTTGCTGATATTAAATAAACCATTGGGCTTAGGTGATTTTTCCATGAGATTATTTTGTTGCTAATTCAATTTGCAACAAATAATAATTGTTTGGTGAGGTACTGTTGAGTAGGGTGGATCGGGAGAAGGTCAGGAAAATGTGGTGATTGTGTAAAAATGTTATAACTCGCGAAATTCTCACACACAACGATTATTAATTTATTAAAACGCGTGGTCAATTTAATGCGGTATTTTACAATAAGTTACACGTTGATGGTTTGTTGATGTACAAGTCAAGTTGAACTAATAGTTGAATTTGTTGAAAAATAAGTTGATTTAGTTGATTTAATAGTTGAGTTAATAGTTGATTTACTCGGTGAGTTTCGGTGATTTACGGAGAGATTTGATTAGATGGTGACACGTTCACTGATTGATTCGAACAGAGAGTGTTGAGGGGGGTGATGGTGCTTTTGATGG
>NW_011887849.1:127989-129354 GCF_000806365.1 Fopius arisanus
CTGTTGAGCTCGTTGAGCACGATATCTGGTACAGATAACACAATGAAGTATGTGTGATCGAACTGTGCTTCTGCCGCCAATTATCCAGTATTGTTGGCGGGTGATTGCTAATGTCAGTTGAGTGCCTCCGTGGAGGGTTCGTCGGTGAGCTTCGTTGATGACCAGTGTGGTGAGATGTGAATGACGAGGCAGGATGATTGGATGAATCTCGTCATGGTCCAGTTGAGCGTTTCTGAGCCGTCCTCCAATTCTCATAATTCCTAGTTCGTCTAGGATTGGAGTCAGCTTTGATAGTGGATTTCTTTTCGGCAGTTGATGTTCTCTCCTGAGGATTCTGATAGCTGAAGCAAAGAATTGATTTTGGATTAATTTTACCCAGAACAGTCGAGCCTTGTTGAGTTCCTCTGGTGTGATGACTGGTGTCTGGGGTGTAGGTTGCCTTCTGAACCTGGTGATTGCTCTGTTGACGGTGGCTCTCACTTGCAGCACCTTTGATAGTGTTGAATATCTCTCTAGCACCTCTGCTAGAGCGTTGATGTTGATCTCAGCTGCGACTGGATGAGCTGGTGTTGGTTTTTCCTCGAGTGAGACTTCTGAAGGGATGTTGATTGTAGATTGTGGCCACTGGTCTGGCTCTAGATTAAGCCAGTCAGGTCCTGACCACCAGAGTGGATGTTCGATGAGTTGATCTGTTGAAATTCCCCTTGAGGCGCAATCTGCTGGATTGTCTTTTCCACTGACATGTCTCCAGGTTGCTTCTGGCAATGTGTCTTGGATTTCTGCTACTCTGTTATGGACAAACTCCTTCCAGCGTGAAGGATGACTAGTGATCCACGCCAGAGCAACAGATGAATCAGACCAGAGGTGAGTTTCCACGTTGTTGAGTTCGAGCATCTGGTGAGTTTTCTTTACGAGACGGGTGAGCAGTAGTGCAGCGGTGAGTTCGAGGCGAGGGATGGTTGCTTCCTTGATCGGAGCCACCCTCGTTTTTGCAGAAACGATGATTGTTGAGGTCGGTTGGTTGAGTTTCTTTGATCTGATGTAGACTACTGCGTTCATTGCCGATTTAGATGCATCGGCGAAACCGTGGAGTTGTACGTTGATCGTGTCTCTTGATAATCTGAGCCATCTCGGGACTGAGATTTGATCTAGCTCGTTGATTTCCGCTCGAAATTTCCTCCATTGTCGTACGTAGTCCGTCGGCAAGGGATCATCCCATTTAAGTTTTAATCTCCATAGACTTTGGATGAAGATTTTGCCGAGGATGACAACTGGAGCGATGAATCCCAGTGGATCAAAGATCTGGGCGATCTCCGATAGCACTGATCTCTTGGTGAATGTTGTTGAAGTGAAGTTCTTGGCCTT
>NW_011887849.1:133551-154259 GCF_000806365.1 Fopius arisanus
GTTTTCCCGATTGGTGATTTTGGTGAAAAGCCGCCCATACTTATCTCCATTTTAAACAATAATCAATGGAAAAATCCCAAAAACCCAGTTGTTTAGAAGATAACTGCCAAAACATTGCCGCGGAGTGATGCGAGAGAGTGAGAGAGAATACCATGCCTTCTCTCCCACGGGTGAACGTGGAACTTGATCCCGCCTCCTTCTGGCTCGAAGGGGAATCACTCACACTCGAGCGCGACAGCCACACCGACGTATTGCTGCTTAACGCGGCAGCGTCATTGGCTGTCCTGTTTACCACAGTATCTCCAGAGGGGTGCTTCCGATCCAAAAGTGGTAAAGGACTTTTGGTTCAGACTCACCCCCTGTACATGCCGGTTCAGTATCGGCACGTACTTCTGGGACAGCCTGTAGTTACACCGTTGCTCTCGGCCTTATTTGTTGGATAGAGACGAAACTTTTATTTGGCCGATACGCTCTTGCGTATCTCAATTTTTTTTATCATTGCCTGTTGAACACCCTTGTGGTTAATTGGAGGCTTCTTGCTTTCCTTTTATGAATATGTCCACATATTCATTGAATAACCCGTCTATATTACTCTCACGGTTATTCTGAATGATTTCGTATTGATAAATTCCAAAGGTTCTGATTAGACAATAACCCTTTTCAATAGCCTTCCGCGATTCATCTACAACCCATGTACCCGTAAACCCTCGATCTCCGTTGGCTTGATGGTCACAAACATCCTGATTCAATGTTTCATAGCATCAGTGATATAACGGAAAGATTAAACCACCATGAGCACGATATGGAAGCACAGGGAGGTATAAATCGGTTGGTGCAGTAACTATGCATTTTACACGACCCTCCACATTATCGAGATTATCATTCGTGCCTGTTAACGCTATACACTCATCGTCTACGTAAGCTTAGCTTTGTTGGGGTATTTGCCGGGTTTATTGACGAACTGGTACAAAGATGTAACATCGAGATATGTGATCCTTTCGGCATCGCCTGTGTCGTAAAATGTGACATCATTTTCTGTACGACCGCCAAAGAATGCACAACGAGGGTTCAATTCTACATTTCTTATCAATGGGTAATTGTTGATGAAATCTCTGTCTTGTACAGAATTTTTCAGTTGTTCATCGAAAGCACATTCCCATGTTTTCATCAACGCTTAACCAAGATTACGAATCTCATTAGCTGATAATATCGTACTTTCATACCGAGTATCGAATGGGTCCCTTGCGCGTGGCTCTCTGTGCCTATTTATTTTATAACATGACGTGCATCCATGCCAAAGGCAGCCGTAAAACTGGAAGACACTCTTTTGTTCGTTTTCATTTTCACAATAACCATCAAGCATTACACCATACGGCAATCGATATTTTTTAGCGTTACCAACCTGAATAATACGATTTTCAAAATGTTTTTGCTCTAACAGTAACCATGATATAGCTTTCTTTGACTGTCTACTGGCGCACCCGTACGTGCCGCCCAATGGCAAAATTCCGATTGTGTCGGACTGCATCAAATTAGGTCTCTAAACTTTGGAACAGTCTGATGCAATAGTGCTACATTGGGTAAATTGATAAACTGGTGTCTTCTTGAGCAGCAATTCATGAAAAACGATACATGCACGCTTCAAAATTAATTAGTACTTCTCGTTCAATTTTTCATTGTGCCATTTCAATAGCTTGTCGTGGCCTTTTTTGGATATAGTGCTGGGGGAAAAATGGTGCAAATCTGGTACCGGCCCTACATAAGCAATATTTTCAGGCACATTAAAAAAATGAGGAAAAAACCCCTTGACTATATCATTATGGACCCCAAATGATTTGGTTAGTGCTGGCAATGGCATATGAAAGTAATTCAAGCAATCCAGCAGAATTAAGTTACTCATTGTTCTCCTACCGTTTAAAAAGACACTTGGAAGACATGTTCTTTTGGTGTTGACTAAATAAGGTAAAACGATCTGTGCATCAAAGCTGCTCGTGTTGTGTGAAATGCAAATGACTTTGTCAGTTGAGCGATACTTCGAGAATGCGATATCCGCTAATCCAGTAATAGCCATGCGTTCATTCGGTCACACATATTCTTGTTTTCCACCACTGAGGCAATTTTTATTATTGTCATGAAAACAGTGTGTGTATACTTCTTGTACAATGGAAAAGCTGTGGATACGTAGTTTTGTATCGATATCACCAGGTACAGGGACCTCTCAAAATCATAAAATATGAAAATTGTTCTCAGTTGTTTACGGGTCTTCAATGGTAGCATATATCAATGGTGGTTTATTTTACCTTTTACACCCACGCACTCACCAGAATTCTATACCGCACTCATGTTGTTTATCTTTTTTGCCTAAGCGGATACGTTTGAAACACGGTTAACATACATTAAGGGAATCACAGAGAGTCATGCCTGAATATTCCATAATATTTTTTCTATTTACCTTTTTTCAATTTTTTCAATTTTGCTGATCCCTTCTTCCAATATTGCTCGAGGCACTGGCGATTGAAAAACCAACCATTGCAGTCATTACAAACTACACGTTGTAGATTTTGGCAAATGGACTCAGCCTTAAACCGGGGATATTTGCCAGTACAACCATGTCCTATGTCATCTGTGATTACCCTCATATACAAATCACAGAATCCATTGTGTTTGTACATGACCCGTTCTCATTTCTCCGCGCTCAGCGTGAAGTGGGGCAACGGCTACAGAACGCGGTAGACAAAGATAACTGTACAAATCAAGAACTCATCATACCGCTAATTTTTTGTTCCTCTTCGCTACTAACCTCTCGTAGACCCCTGATAGCTGAAAAGTTCTCCAGGTTAAGTTGACAGTGCCGTAGCAATTTTGCCTCTTCCACCTCAATCCCGTCGATGCATAAGTCCTCATCACTATCAAAAGGGTAACAGGAAGTGCATTCGTACATTTCTGCAGGGTCTGTCTCTGGTATTCGTGGTCGTGCTGCATGGTCAACATTTAAAAAATCTTTGAAAATCATATAATCGGTGATTCACGGCTACAGTTACACGCTTATACCTTCTTATGAAACATTATCTTCGATTAAAACTGAAAATTTTGGAACACGTGCTGCAAGGCTCAGCAACTTGGAGACGAGAAAAAAGTCATGATAGACTTACATGCGCGTCTCATTTTGGGCTAACTCAAACCAAAAACCATAAATTTTAAGGAATCAATGTGGACAAAGCAATTACTGCTATTGGATGATGTCCTAATTATGTCTATCTGATTGGTGGATTCGTGGGAGGGTGATAAATGACAATGGTATATATTTGAGGGCTTTCTCAAGACTTGTCAGTACTCTTTCAGCGGTATTGGTGTATGTATAGTGGAGTTTCCTGCATGATGTTGAAGAAATAGATGTATGTATTTAATTTGTAAGTTTCGCTCCTGAGTCTCTTTCTATTTTATGATGTGAACTTGTGTTCATTTTGATTTCAAAAGATCTTTCGAAAAAATGACTGAACGCAGCATCAACAAAATGGTACAAGAAGGGTGGCAAGTCTGGCTGCTGAGCATGACGTTTTCCTGCCTGCACGTGTGTCTGCAGCGTTTTTGGACGATCACGCGGAATACATCTAGCATATGACATTGACTGTAGAGGGCCGTTTATCGCTACGTTTTCTAGAGGGCCCGAATCACCCCGGAGAATTCATATACAAAGAAATAGAATTATGTATAGATCGTCGTTCAATCCGATTCTATAATAAATGGATGTGTATACGAAAACCAATGTTTATGACTTTTGAGCATTTCACTATTCAAACTCTCACACCATCTCTCTCAACGTCTTCATTATATTTATTGCGAGTAGTGATGCATAGGTATATCACTTTTCATTTTGCGTGGAGCGAAAGATGGAGAAAACAATTAACCCATTTGCTTACACCTCAAACATGAGGAGCTCATGATGCTAGATGGGGTCTTCGCGTATGTCGATCATTTAGATGGTCATCTGTCTGGGAGTGCACTGTTCTGCCGGGATTAGATTTGATGCATTTGTCTCATAATAGAACATCCTTGAGAGTACGTAGAAGAAGGTGTGTAGTTAAGCAGTGCGAAGCTGATTCGACAACGTGGAATTGGAATTTTCGGATAAACGACGATCTTCTGCCCATAGGGGTGATTGTGGAGGAATTCGAAAAGGCTGTTGCGTGTGGTTGTGGGGAAACATTGCGTGTGACATATATTATACGTGTTCTGGGTGAGAGCCCTACCCTTCCGGGATACGCTCTCTATCTTTGGAGCTACCCTAGTCAACCCGCCGCACACTTGATGGTGTGATTTGGGCGAGTTCCTCCCCACGCTCTCGGCCTCCCAGCACTTCGCTACCTTACGTCGCGCAATCGGCGAAGTGGTCGAGGCTGGCTTCGCCTTTCGGACTCCCGCAACTCTCTTCTCGGTGTCCCGATGTACGCGTCGTAGTACTTCGCTGTCTCTTTTTACGGGTTATTAGATTCTCGTATTCATGGACCCTGGTCCTCTCTCCACGACCTAGCATCCTGCGCAACCCAGGCCTTCCCGCTTCCGTTCCGTTTGTCACCAGCTTTTAGCTTTTCGCGGGTTGCCTCTTCAATCACCGGTTAATCGTGCCTCATTTAGGATTTTACGGCTGTTCGGATTTTATGTTGTGGCGAGGACGAGTTCCAATGCCACTCGTCCTGTCTCTTCATAATCTTGTTCAAGGATTTAGGATGAATTTTGGAATTTGTGAGGTTTACGGACCTCGGGTGAGGCACGGCGCCCCACCTCCTCACCTTCATTTCGGTTCTCTTAGTTTTCGTTAGCTTTTGGCCCATAAAAAGCTAGCTGATGCCTGCATTAATTCGGATGATCAATTAAGATACCAGCATGGGTGCGGGTGATAGTAATAACTATCCTTGATCTCCGGGACGAGATCAGAAAAAGTGTTACAAGTTAAAACGTGATATGAGAAACAATATCGAATAACCATTACACAACAATGCGCTTAATCAGCAAAAATTTTCGATATCCGCATGGCTGCCCGCTCATGTTTCATGACAGTAGTCAAAGTCGGCCAAAATGCACTGAATACTGTTACAAATGATGAAAACCCATATTCGTCATACTCGTCAGTCGTCTGAGATTGAGTATTATGACGGCGAGGTCATACGCGAGGGGATGAATGACGTAGTGTCTCACGAGTTCAAGCCAGGAAATGGTAAGTTGTAAATGGAGATTATGGGTAGATGTTAGAAAACGCGTGATAGCAGGTGATACTTACTGTAACGTGTTGATTTCATTTCGACTGTTCGTCGGTATACGAGATGTTCTGACGAGAAGTAAAACCATTGGCGAGGCCAGAGTCTGTCTTTCAGTTAATGTCGTTTGAAATTGTTTTGTCATTTATTATTTTTTACATTATATAGAGCTACGTTTCACCGCTCATCGCGGACTCATCGTAGGACTTTCGGTCCTTCCCATGTCTTCTCAGAGAACGAAGCGAAGAGATTCGAGGAAGAATTCGAAGTTTCCACTAGATTTGGGGAACTTCCTCGAAAACTGAGTGCTGGTGCCCGCTTCCGGCGCTAGTATTCACATAGCTCCAAATTAGCAACTATGCCGATTTTTTTCGACAGAGTTTGGGCTCGATTCACCGATGGAATGCAGACCGAGAATTGAAGGATTTCTGGATTAGTTAATCAATGGTTTTAGGATTGCCAATGATAATTACTGCAAATTGTGTGTCAGTAGGACGCTGAACCGATTTAAACTATTAGCTAGATACGCTGTGTTGCTTGACAGCCAATTAGAAAATTATCGTGTTGATGACGAGCCAATCATGGCATTGGCCGCCTTCGTCACCTGTTGAGCATTGTCGTTCTGCCATTAACGATACTTCTCGTTTGGAGGTTTGATTATTTTTTTGTGGAGACGTTTCAGGAAAAAAGGAAGAGACTACGGAGGAGCTAAAAAAGTGTTTATTGCAATTAGAAGCATTTTAGAATCTATTGTTTATGTCAATTATCGGACGATTTGTCCATGGCTTGTGACGCCGTTTATAGTGTTCAAATTTCTAGCTCGACCTGGAGTCAGTCGGTAGAGTGATTATAATTTTGTTAACGTTGTAGCGGCCAGACTAGTTGAGACCTAGCTGGACGGCTAACAAGCAATTATGTCTCAGAGAGTCACTGTTTGGATCGATGGTCTGAGCACACGGAGCGAGTCTGATACAACTATTTCCCAACCCTGTGAAGGGGAGAAACAACTAGAGAGCTCACCTCTCTGAGACCTCGATCCAACGGAGGAGAGGTACGACTAGAGAGCGACTTCGTCGTCTCTTCAGATGCTGTGGAGAAAAGGTAGCGGCGGTGAGAGCTGTCTGGACGCTTGGCTGTCGATCTCAAGAGAGGAGAGCGCCCTAGTCAGCGAAAAAGGCTGAGAGAGGTTAAGCGGAGCACTTACAGAGCCAGCCGGGGGGTTCAGTCCTCAAGGCGAGCCGAGCACTGAAGTGCAGGGCCTTATATACATCTAATCAACGGAGTGGGGTCAGTACGTCGTAGTGTCAAGCGCTTCCCACTAAATTACCGAAGCGTCGATGTACGGGAGATGTGTGCGAGGCGTGCAGGTAATGTAGCGACGGCTAAAACGTTAAATTTCATTGAACCGTTGTGATACCAAGTTTTTCCTTAACTTGGAAATATCGTGGTCTTAACTACGTAATTCAACGGCTCTTACCTCTCCTATATATTATTTGGAAGTATGATATTGTCTCATTATGGATTTTTCTTTTATTTGGCGAGATATTGGAAACTCGAGGTCATTGTTGATACCGTCGAGGTTTCAATCTAACATTTTCATGGCCTTTCTAGTCATCTAATGTATTGAATATTGTCTCTGAATTTACAGCGTTGAAAGAGGGATTGTAGCGTCTGTCGACGTTCAGCTTGTGCTTTTTTTTGCCGGTAACCCTTCCAGTTACTATCGTCTTTTATTTACATTCTCTCGAGGCACTCCCCCTCACAATCGCTGAAATCTCTTATAAAAATATCAATTTCTGCTTTATCTATAAATTGACTTAGTATACGAATACTCGTTTTATCGACGGATTATAATAGTATTTTGTTATTCCACTTATATTAAGCAATTAGTTTACTAAAATATTTGTTTTTCGATTTGCCAATTAATTAATTTTTTTTTATCGAGAACAACGTGATCTTAAGTGTTGACAGTAAGTCGGGGAATCAATTAGACAGATGTTTTATTTTTGTTAATCTCAGTCAAATTGAACGATTTTGTGGCCCCGTAATATTCGGATATATTGGATTTAAGATAGCCCAGCCATTTCAGAATTAAGGACAGGAATCGGAACCCAGCCGCCTCCGCGGGTGATATACTCACTAGTCGGCAACTGTCCTTTTGTCATTCGTTTTTTGAAATGTTTGGCCGTTTTCTCAAAAACGTCCTTGCGCCTAACAATTTGCCATTTTGAGGTTGATTGCCTGCGGTTGGAGGGCTGCGTATTTTCGCCACTTCGTCCGCGAAGTGCGAAATACGTCAAACTACATTTGTGATTTCATTTAGTTACAGATGCACGACACCTTCATACAATCTCAGTGAAACCATGCTGGATTATTTTACGGCGACTAACGCGAGAAGAAGTAGTATGTTTTAAATCAAAGCGGTGTGCTCTATGGGAAAGGTGTGTGTCATACGTGCAGGCTTTGGAAGACGAGGTGGAGAGACAACGTTCATGCCCGCCAGGGATTTTGAAGAGGATGTGGCCGGCTGCACCTGAGCATGTACTGAAGAGGAGACGCGCTACGCCTCGGAGAATGCCCAAGCTCTCTCCCTTCTGCGAAAATAATCGTTTATAATATATGTATGATTTTGTTTTTCAACTGTAATATTCTGCTCTGGTCATAATATTTGGTCGTGAAGATTTAAATTTAATAAGCGTTGTAAAATAAGTATTCGCTTATTAAGAAATCAAAAAATATTGAAATTAAATGTGTTAATTTAAAATTATCAATATATTCTTATACGTATATCTGCAGATGGCTGATTTGCAAGTTAAGCACATGTAGAGATGGCTAGTATAACCTTCGTCAGCTAGCATGGATTACGGTAGTGAAGATATCACAGAGTGCACGTGCAAAACTGCATGGTCAGCACATTGTTCCGGGGTGAGTAACCACCTTGACGGCGGTTTCCTTTTTTTTTCAGTCTTCAGTGAAGCGCGACGATTGGGATGTGGTGATCAGGGGGTTCAACCGCGACCCCATAGCCGTCGCTGAAGATCAGGAGCCGTATGAATTACGGAACGGGTATAATGGTTTGGACCCCTGCATGCCGGACAATTTTTTTATTTTCATTTTTTTTTTAGAGGTTTTGGGGAACCTCACATAGGGTCTGGGCAAGGTCTTTCAAAGCCAGATCTGAGATTCTTACTCAGTAACCACCCTGTTTTTGAAATGTAATGAAAAATCGCCATATTCACAGTCAAATCAATCGATCATGTTCGGGCGACCTCGGGGCATAAGAATTCGGGGCAACCGCACTGAGAAAATCCGCCACAATCACTTGATCTCCGTCGCTCAACTACAGAAGTTCACATCTATAGTTTGCGCTTAGGTAGTGTATGAATAAGTTAATCCGAGCGTCTAAGCGTTGTTTGCAAGAGAGTAAGAAGTTCATCTGGTTTCAGTACATTATCGAGTGAGAGTTAAAAAATCATTGCAGTGTTAGAAATTCACGGAGTTATTAAATGAGATACGTATCATTATAATTTCCGCGAGGCATAATTTTGTATAAGTCGGACGCAAGGCACATGTCGAATAAAGTCCATCTCCCATAGGGTACGTGTGTCATTTCCGTTACCCGAACAATATTTCCACGACCAATTATGTCGCCTCTCCGAGATCCCGGCAAAAATTAAGCACTTCCTCATACACCCTGTTTTCCTCTTTTGGTCTTCCCCTATTCCGCGTGGAATGGTCGGCAGCCAGTAATCGACGGGGGGAGATCAGCGCTCACTGACGCCCCTCCCACGCAGCCGGCCAAGGACCTTCAGAGTAGCCAAGCTTCTCAGCTTCCTGCATTAGCGGCGTCTCTCCTCAGTTGCTCTTCTTTATGCAGCACTGTGGTGACCTCCGCCGCGAAGTCACTGGTTGCCTGCCACGCTTCCGATGCCGAAAGCATTACCAGGTCTTCGGGTGGGTTCTGGGGGTCAAATACCGTATAAACGGTCGATGTCACTGACCCACAGCGTGATTGTCTCCAGGGTCCTCCGGCCCGTAATCAGCACGGCCACTTGTGCTCTGCCAAGCACAGGCCCACTGTTTCCATCCAGGAATGGATCAGCCCCACAAATTTGGGCGTCCGGGGTCCTCAGATGAACATGGCGATTCGCTGTAAATTACCTGCTTATTATGTGCTTCATTTCTGTGCAAACTATGAAAAATCTGCACTTTTTTCGAAAAAAAGTCGAGTTTGCGAAATTGGTCATGAAGATAGGCGACCAGTTTGCTCAAATGGTAATAGTCGATTCATCTGCTCCATTTCTGCCCAAAAATAACGGAAAAAAAATTATTCTTCAAAAAAAAACAAGTAGGTCCAAAAAGCGCACAGCTCGGTCATTAAAAAGATGATGGACAACTATGCAAGAGACATGGGAGATTCCTTTCTATCTGCTTTTAATCTGCGTATAACTGTAAGAATACGTGAAGAATACTTGGTTGTTTCAGGGAGGAATGTCGAATCTTCCTCAAATAATTCTCTCGTGGGATCCAACTCCTCATCACTCTCAGTTATACTCTGTTCCATTTAATTCCACTTTCTTTGTCGAATAAATTAATGAAACGTCAGGATACTGCAGGATCTGTCATTAACAGCAAGGGACTATACGATGTTATGAGTTGCCGACACTGTTCTCTATATAGCTGGATAGACAATCTTGCATTCTCCTATTGAGGCGAATTGAGAGTCAATCAGCGCCTCCGAATAGTAGTCGGGGGACTCAAATTCTATCAAGTGCCCATGCCCAGCGTCGTTGTCGATGGAAAAGGATATGCACATTTTTGTTTCAATTTTGAAAAATTGGAATTTTCCCATGCCCAGTTGGTCATGATGACCTTGGTGGTCTGCATGGCGATGTGTGTTTTTCCAGCTGAGCTTCCTGTTGAGCCACATACCTACGTATCTGATATCTCCTGAAAAGCTCAGCTGTGTGTCATATACGGGGGGGGGGTCTGACAACACTCCTCTTTTTGCTCGTGAAGTGCACCATCTCGATCTGGTTTCGGTTCACCTTCAGGCCCTGAGATGTCGATAGTTCAGCGCTCCTTGCATTTTGCGGTACAGCCCTTCCGTAGTCCTACGCGGTACCACCAAAGCTACATCGTCTGCGCATCCCACTGTCTTCACCCCCATTCTCTCCAGTCTAGTGAGGAGACTGTTTACAACGAGAAACCACAACAGTGAGATAACTCCCCCCTGTGGGCAGCCCCTCCCTGCAATCGCCTTAACTATGGTATGACCGAGAGTGGAGTAGACCATTCTGGTTCGGAACATAGCAGCCACCCATCTGATAATGGCTGTTTCAATCCCGAATGATTTCGCCCCTCTCTCCATCGTGTCAAAGGATGTGCTGTCGAAGGCTCCCTCGATGTCGATGAAGATATCGAAGGCGTCCTCCTTTCTTTTTCTCGCTTATTCAATCACGCCGACCAGGCAATGCAGCGCAGTCTCTGTCGACCTGGTAGGCGTGTTGTGAGAAGCAAATCGAATTTGTAATCAGCGCTCCCTCCTTGATATGCCTATCAACCAGTCTCTCTAGAGCCTTCAACAAGAAAGAGCTCAGGATGATCGGTCTATGCTGTTTGGCATTATCACAGCTGCATTTTCCCGGTTTGGAGATAAAGACAACTCTGACTTCCCTCCAGCTGGCCCAGAGCCAGTGCCGCTAGTAGCCTTAGTGCTATTAGGGCTCTTAGTGCCGGTAGTAGCCTTAGTGCTCTTAGGGCTCTTAGTGCCGGTAGGAGCCTGCGCAGGAGCAGCTGACCTCCTCTTTGCAGGAGCACCGGGTAGATTCCATCCGGGCTCGGACTCTTGTATTTCTCAAAGGAGTCCACTGACCAGCGCAGCCTGTCCAGCATTACGCTTTTTGCGGCTAGCTCCCAGTCGGGTTCTCCGTCTCCTGAGCATATCCGGTCTTCAATAGGCCTGTCTTCTGAACGCTGTATGATTGAGTTTTTAAAGTGCGTCTGGATCAGATGCTCCAGGATGTCAATTAGTTCTGTGGTGGCCTACCCGCTTCCCAGCGTGATTCCACCCAGTCTTTATGTGGGACTCCCCGTGAACATTCTGCGGAGCTTGGCCGCCTGTGATAGCGCATGTAGCTCTTCGCAGAAGGCTAACCAGGCGGTCTCCTTCGATTTCTTAATGAGTCTCTTGTACTCCTTCTGTGCATTTCAATACAGAGTCCAGTCCTCAACCATTTTAGAGCTGTAGGCACGGTTCCAGAGTCTTCTAAACTGGCTCCTCAGCCTGTCCGGCTCTCGACTCCACCATGCTACTTTGCCCGCTTGCCTGCATGGTCTGGGTGGGCATACCGCTTGAAAGAACTTGGTTAGAGCTCCGTATATTCTGCCCACCTCCTCCTCTAACCTGTCCACGTTGCAGTGCCTGACACGTCCCGTCTTCAGTCTTACCTCTAGGGCCCTTTCAAAAGTGTCCCAATTTGTAGACTTTGGATTTCTGCGTGTTAGCTTCTGCTGTGGCGTAGCATTGCCTTCGATGCTGAATCTGATGCGCCGCTGATCGGAGAGTGTGTCCTCTTGGTCCACTCTCCAATCAGCGCATCTCTGCGCCAATCGTCTATCACACTTGATGATGTCGATGACGCATTGAAAGCATCATTTGACAAACGTGGGACAAGAACCCCGATTCAGAACTTCCAGGTCCGGCTTTGCCATGTATTCAAGGACCGCGGTTCCCCTATCGTTCCATTTCTTACTGCCCCACACTACATTTTGCGAATTTGCATCGCATCCTATGATGCGCAACAGCTTTTTTGACCTGCAATAGTCGACCAGGTCCCGCAGCTCTTTGTTTGGCGGTGGCATTACCGAGTCATGCGAAAGTAGGCCGAGCAGAAGACAATATGCTTCGACGTTCCACCTCCCCGGAACCTCACGATTATCGCCACCAGGTCCCTGTAACAGTATTTCGCTATTCCCCTGGCCTCGCATGTTCTTATGACAGCAAGGCAGGTCCTTGGACCCGGGTCTCCCAGAGCGTAGAATAGCTCTTCCTCAATTCCACTAAGTCCCCTCACAGAGCCCCCGTAACACCAAGGTTCCTGTATTAGGAATTTCCCAAATACTTGTATGCTCCACCGCTGGGGTGCGCCTCAGCAGGGCAGTCGCAGCCTTGCAGTACTGCAAGTTGATCTGGGAGCACTGCACGAGCGGAAGGATTAAATCTCCATCCGCGTGTTTTCCCATGCTCCTGCGCTCTTGCGTCCCCACGCCCCTAGAGCCCCGTGCCTTTTTCACGAAGTCGCCTTTCTCGACCTCCTAAGACGCTGCCCCCGGACCATGTGGTCCAGGTGACAGTCCGTCCCCTTTGCCGCCCTCCCTTGATCGGTCCCCACGTTCTTGGGGTCCTGGAGGGTTTTGGACTGAGCTTCCCCCTCCCTCCCAACCCCGTCCTGCGCCGCGCCTCGTAAAAGCGGGCACGACCAAGGCAGTAGAGGGGATGCCATACCCGCCCCCTTCAGGACCGGCATGGACTCCGAGTCGATCCCTATCACTAGGTTCAACCCTTCGTCTCCGTTCCTGCATTCCCAGACCCTCCACTTTTCAGTGTTAAGGCCCGGGTACTGCCTTCCCAGCCTTCCCAGAGCGACCGCCGCCCCCACGAGTTTACCCGGGCGGAAAGACGTCACCCTGATTAGGTTCGGGAGCGCTTCCTTCTCCAAAAAGATTAGGGAGGCCCCCTCCCAGGTTGCCAGGGCCGGAACCACGACATTCACCCAGTCCTACGACTGACTGCCGGTGCATGACAGCCATAACACCCCCTGCTCATACCGGTGGCCCTCAAAGCTCGGGAGCGGACCACTCTCTTGAATCCCGAACAGCGCCTCTACTGGGGCTCCATCAGGGATGGCTCCGGGTGACCGGTTGGCACAATCGCCACCCTGCCTCTCCCCTTCGCTGCTTCCCTTCTCATCAATGCCCTTGAGAAATTACAGAAAATGAAGAAACTCAAGGAGATTTCATTGATCACCAGTAGTCCCCTCATGGTATGCTACTCCACTCAAGTAGAGGAAAAGAAATATCGGCAAATGCGAGAAGCGGGAGATTTGTTCCTGTGCATGGATAGTACTGAATCGTTAATTAAACCAATAATGAGATGTGACAACTCCTCATCAGGATCGATGTATCTATATCAGGCAGTGGTTCGTGAAACATTTCAAATTTTATTGGCTGAAATGATTAGCGAAAGTCATAACGTTCGAAAAATTTTAGTATGGTTGAATAGTTTCACATGTACATCAGGGCTACCAGTACCACATGAAGTGCTGATGGATGGAGCCAATGCACTGCAAAATGCAGTGATACGAGCATTCACAAATTTTTCAACCAGAATCGAATATTCAACTATTTTTACTCCGCAAGTAAACCTCCAGCTTGTTTGATACGATCGGATGGTTCCCATTTTTTGAAGACATACGTTGACTCGTTGAAAAAAGAAGTCCGTTGGGATGTGGCTAGATATTATAAAACTGGTATTAGCAAATTGATAGCTTGTGAGGATAGAGCTAATGTGATAATTCAGTCGTTGCCAACCACCGCACTAAGTGGAAATATGGCTCCTAATACTGATGGTACTGATTCTGCTACAGATGATCATATTATTAAAATGAAAAACATATTTATAAGTAAACGATGTTGATTCTATGCATCAGGAATCGGATAATATTGGAGAGGAGTTTGAAGAGGCAGATGCGTTAAATGGTTATAGTTCCGGTGATGAACAAGAGTAAGTTTTAGTCACTTCATTGTGGGGTGAATGTGCTGAAGCAGTCAAACAGTTAGTGCTCGAAAGTATTACATTAGCACCGGGCACAGAAGTAAATCTGTACTATGCTCCGGGATTTGCAAAAAAAAATTCTTCAGGGATCTCAAACTCATTCCCATTTGGAACTGTATTTTTTCTCACTTCTTCGAAAAATGCAGGATTCCAGCAAATAGTTTGCCCGTTGAAAATGAATTCGTTCCGATCAAAAAATTTTTTGAACACAGTGATTCAACTCAATTCCACTGAACTGCAAATGGAGTATTATGATAAATCTTTACTGCTTATCAATTCTGGGAAGTCACAAGAGATGAATAATGGTAGAGATTATTCTGGTACGATTGGCGCAGAAGAGGACATTCCACAGAGGGTAATTCTCGATAAGGAACCATCCGATATTCCTGATCAAGAAATTCGTTCCGAAAATAGCAACCACACGGTTACCGTACTGAAGTCACGTGAGAAACAAGCTCCATCAGCTCTTCCTAATGCATCTGCCAAAAGGAAATGTAAGGAAGGAAAGCGAGACCAGTGTCAAATTTGTGACAATGGAGATTTAACATCGGGATCTCGCAAATGTATATGTATTTTGTATGGTTGTATAATTGACAATATATTGCTACTTTCTTCATCTAGTAAATTGGCTGTAATGATATTTACTCCACTTAAAAAAAGGAATGTTTCAATTTGGAAATATTATGCCGACATTATGAAACAATAGTAGATAGACTATACCGGTTCGGGACATAGGGATCTGAGGGGTGGTGCGGTGCGGGGGGCGGGTGAGGTTGTGGGGGAGGGCAATGCTGGAATCTGCTAGGCCCTCGGTCGGTAATGGGGTAATCTTCTTTATCGGCCCCACGGTGGTAATGTTCGAGGCTCCATTTGGCCCAGAATGCGCGGGAGGGGGGGGGGGGGGGGAATGCACCCCGTGATATCTGACGTTGAATATCCGCCATATGATATCTGATATCTAATATCTAAGTATTTGATGCCTAATATTTCATTTCTGATGTCTAATATCTAATATGTCATAGCTGACGATCGTAGTTGTTACAATTTTCAGACGTTCTGTTGGCGGTGCATTTTTTTTTCTTCTTTGATTCCACCTCAATAATCATAATTTCAACAAATTAATTCACCTTTCTTCGCACCAGCACTAATGTTTAGCTCCATACCCAATTTATGTTTCATCTTCATGAGGTTACTCACACTCCAAGCAGCCGCCTTCTCACCAACACTAGCGGCTTTAGCAAAAGCCCTGTGCAGAGCTCTATCTTCCAGAATTCTATCAGCGGTATGTCTAACTGACAAATGTTCTCTATTTTTTGAATATGCTATATCGTGTTCTTTACACGCTTTATCCAATGGATTTATCCCAGGATCACCGCGTGCTAATCGTCTAGCCAACTTGGTACCCGGCCCACAATACTGTTAGCCCGGTATATGCAATTCAATGGGTAACTTGTTGATGATATCGTTGACAATTCCTTTACCCTTCCGCCGTCTAAGACGTTTGCAAGAAGTGCAAGTCTATAAATGTCATGTATTTATGGAGCTTGCTAACAGTTGTCAAGATGGAGTTCAAGCAGCAAAGTTCGAAGCTGCCAGTGATGAATTTCGATAAAATAACAGGGAAAAAGAAAAACCAACAAAAGAATCGGCACGGCCCACTTTTACCCAATACCGTACGTGCAATTATCTGTGGACCCTCAAACTATGGTAAAACGAATGCCCTGTTCGCTCTCATTACCCATCCTAATGGGCTGAGATTTCAACACGTCTACGTTTACTCCAACTCTTTAAATCAACCGAAATAACAGTTTTTGAAAAAATTATCGATAACAGTGAAAGTAATTGGCTATTTTCCATTCAATGATCATGAAGAGGTGGTCAGACCCGAGAAAACTCATCCAAATTCTCCTATGATATTTGATGATGTCGCGTGTGAAAAACAGGATAATATGCGAGCATTCTTTTGCATGGGTCGCTCAAAGTGTAGACTGCTTTTATCTCTGTCAGACCTATGCACGTATTCCAAAACACTTGATACGTGATAATACAAATTTACTCATTCTCTTCCGTCGGGATGAAACAATTTGAAACACATTTATGAGGATCATGTTAATACAGCCATGCCATACCCAGAGTTCAAAGATTTGTGCTCTGCTTGTTGGAATAATGATAAACATGGCTTCATCACCATCAACAAAGACTGAACTGCATGAGGGACGCTATCGACGAGGATTTGATTGTTTTGTATGTATAAAAACAAGCTGATAATTGGCACTCGAGACAGTGTGGTATTGAACGTAAAACCTTCAACATGCAGCCAACAGTCTTGCAAGAGGAGTCTGAAGTATTGCATCACATTGCTGAGGCAAGCAAATCAATTCGTCATATATATCAAACGTTAAAGATGGGCAAAGATATGTCCGAGCGAGCTATGAATGAGACCTTGAAACGTTTAATTACTCCTCTTGAAAAATTGCTTGATCAAGGTACCATCCAGAAGAAGAAAACGAAGAAAAAAAGGAATGAAAATATTATTATGAAAAAAGAGGCGGCGGAGGAGGGAGGAGTGAACGATTATAAACAGGAAATTACAACAACAAGTACTCCTGAACCGTTAAGCAGTCAACACGACGATTCCCAGAATGCGGTGGCTTCAGTGCTCGCAGACGCAGCTGATGAATCAGCCGCTCAATCGGATGTTGGGAATGTTCTCCAGTCGTATCTTAGCATGTTCGGCACAAAAGAAGAAAAACATTTGGATAAAGAATTTGGAGTTCGAAGAGTGGATAACCAATGGAAAATTGGAAATGCTGAGGTGATCTTCAATGGAGATACAATGACTATTGGTGACAAGCAGTTTCGCTTAACTTCAGGTTTGGCATCTTTGATATTCCATAGAGATCAAGAAACCGCTAATGTGACATCAACAGATCAAATGCACTATGGTGAAATTCTGCGCCGTACGAATGCACATCGATTGTACTATGATCTACATAAGGCACTGAGACGCAAAAATCCTACGGAAAAATTTTCGAATATCATTGAACCTCTAATTAGATCGTATGAAAAGAGCGGTAAAGGGCTAATACCAGAGCTTATGGTGGCTCCAAGGACAATGTCCAGGAAAATGGATTATATTTACTGGGATAATCCAAATGAATTGGTGGATAGACTCTGCTTGCTCATGGCATCTCAAGCTGCCGGTAATCCCAATCATTCCAATGAAATTCTCTCCATTATCGAAGAACTACGTGAAGCTGGAATTATATATTAAAGTTTACACTCGCGTGAATCATCTCATTCTCATCATGAGTGTTGATGTGTTTGGACGACCATTATCACACAGCAGCAAGCTCACCACTGTTGGAAGACGAGGTCCGCCAGGTGATGGATTTACACGTACTGCTGAAGGGAATTATAGTTTAGAAGGAGGGAGGTTATGCCATATCGCTGATCCAGTAGTGGATTCTGATGCTGTTTTGCTGCATATTTTGCGTAAACGTCTGAAAGCTGAACGTGATACAGTTGTGCAGAAATTGGAAGCCCAAGAGAGAAATATCAGGGATTTGAAAAGTGCATTCACTAAGCGTTTTGTGAGAGTCGAGAAAAAAAAAGGACTTCACGAAGGTGCGATTCCCAAAATTAATAAACAAGAAAATGGAGTCCAAGAGGCGAACAATAGCGTCGGAACTTCATCGCCCTGCTCGTCGAAACTACCCAAGAAGACGCGTTGAGGTTCGAGGGCTGGATTCTAACGGTAATTGATATTTTCTCCAAGTATGCATGGGCCATTACCATTAAATCAAAAAGTGCCAATGATGTTGTGGATGCCATGAATCTCATCTTGCAAGAGGGGCGTATTCCAAAAAAACACCATGTTGATCAAGGCAAATAGTTTTACAATAAAAATTTTCAAGCTCTTATGGGGGAGCATAAGATACATATGTACTCGACCTTCAGCAGCCTCAAGGCATCGATATGCTAACGCTTCAATAGAACATTGAAAAATAAAATGTTGAAACAATTCTCAATTCATGGAACGTACAAATGGATTGATACTGTTGGTGATTTAGTTCAGACTATAATAACACGAAACATCGTACAATAAAAATGAAGCCTAAAGATGTTACATCCAAGAATGAAAAATCGTTCTTGAAATCTATTTATGGAAACGTACGAGAGGATAAGAAGGGGAAAATTAAATTCAAAGTGGGTGATAAAGTGCGAATCAGCAAGTATAAAACTCTTTTCGAAAAAGGCTATACCCCCAACTGGATAACTGACATATTTACAACTAAAAAAGTGCAAAATACCAATCCCGTAACATATAAGCTGGTTGATGGAAAAGATGATGCAATTGAAGGTGGCTTCTACCAAGAGGAGTTGAGTCACGTCATGTATCCAGATGTGTTTCTCGTTGAGAAGGTGCTGAAGAAGCGGGGGAAGACGGAATATGTCAAGTGGCTGGGATTTGATAATACTCACAACAGTTGGATAGACTCTAATCAAATGTAATTTTATAATAAAAAAAACCTTATTTGGAAAATATTTGTGTCTTTTATTCATTGTAACCATAAGGTTGAATGTCTGTTGAATCAAGTAAAACAATTTTCTTATCATCATCATAACTCAGTGCTAATTTGTTCTGTTTCACCGTGTAAACTTGATGTTTTTTACTTTGAATCAAATGTTGTGATTTCACCAGTTTCTTCTGCTGAAAGAGACAGTTTTTATAGTCTTCAAAGGTAATTGTTCTCAGTGTTGCCCCTTTCACACCCTTGGCTCGTTTTTTCTCTCGCGCATCACCCAACACCTTGAAAGTATAAAGCTTGGCACGCAGGCCCACAAAATCAGTCATAATTTTAGCATTACATTCATCCTTCATTAAACCTATCACTTTTTTATTCACTCTTGGTATTTGATAAACATTCTCTGCTGGGTAGTCAGAAGTGTCAAATTTCGAAATATCTCTTTTGATGAAGTCATAAATGTCGGGAACATTGAACTGATACAGAAGGCTGTCTGTGTCTGTGTACATTAATTTAGATCGCTCTCCAAATCCATGTTTCACCTAATTATAGTGGAAATCGTAGATGTAAATTTTTGACAAGTCCAAAATGGCGAATCCAATGTAGATTGGTTTATTGAATATAATTTGAACTCTTTTCAGCTCAATGATCATCATATTATCGTCAAAAATTAGACTACTGTGGAAATTTGGTTGGGCAATGTAGGCTCTCGCGCCATATCTTCCATCCCACTTGGTGATCAACTTGACATCTCTGTGCTTTCTCACATTTTCCATCGTTTTTCCAAAAACTGCGTTGTTCATTAGCTTGAAAAAATTCTTTTCAAAATCATTTGTCGATTTTGTTCGCATCTCTGTATTTAAGTCGATGTAGGGCTTGAGCCATGCTGCTTACTTGAATTTCAAGATTCAGTGGATTTTCGTTAATCGCATACCAAGACTCAGACATTGCTTCAAATTCCGATAATGAATTATATAGTCTTTTTTATCGTAGAGTGTTGTTATGAGCTTGGTATTCTTGCGATTCGGTGGAATAAAATGCTGGGGACATAGCGGCAAGTCCTTGTGTACATAATGTAGCTCTTTAGATTATTCCAAATCCACTTCTAAGATATATCCAACGGGTGAATCATCGGGAACATTAAAGATATTGAATCCATTGACATTTTCCCACTCAAATGCACCAAAGGGCAAGTACTGACTCATGGCTGCCCCATATAAATTGTTGACATCAAATTACATGAGATAGAACTCCTTTTCGTTTTGAACCGCGAAAATTCAAATAAATATCTGACCAAAACGGTCCCGAGACCTCTTCTATCAGCTACCTGCTACCTCACCAAATCTCGCGAGAAGCTACCTGCTATCTAAACAAAATCCAGGAAAAGCTATCTTAAAAATCCCCAATCAACAAGCTACCTGCTACCTAATCTCCCCTCGAAGACAGCTACCTGTTACCTTCTCTGATTTTTCTCCAGACTCGCTGCGCTAAAATAATCATGAAAGTAATCAGTAAAGACAGCAATTAAATCCCTACGGTTTAGATAAATCCTTATGGAAATGCAGTTATAATTATCGATTAGCACATAGTTGAAATTCCCCCTAAAATCCCCCGAATAATGATTGAGATTTGTCTGCGGGAAATCGGGTTAAGGGTCGGGGATTATCGAGGAAAATTGGCCGATATACGGTGCTCCCGATAGTCCCTGGAACCCTTTTTGGGCTGATTGGAGAGTCGAACCCATAGGTTAGGATGAGACGCCTACGCTCCCTTAGTTGTGAGAGGGTTGGGGTACTCTTCAGATTAGTACGGGTGGAAGGCCATGTGGGCGAAAATAGCCCCCTTGTGTGCATGGATTGCCAGGGCTTTTACGGTTTAGGAAATTAGGTTTAGTTACAGAGATTAGGATTAGTTATAGTTGCCGAAAATCTAGGATTAGTTAGTTTCGTTAGAAGATTCCCAATCCCTCTCCGGAGAGGGCCCTACCTGATTGGCTACCCGATTACAGGTGTAGACGGGGATAAAATCCGCTCCCCCAAAATCTCCCACAAAATCCCCTTCGAAAAGGTAAAGTTAAGTTAGAGTTTG
>NW_011887849.1:154558-155957 GCF_000806365.1 Fopius arisanus
GAAACACGTGTGTGCAAGTTATCGTGCATCATAAAGACGCCACACTCCTGCCCCACAGTTACCTGCACACCAAAAATCGCATCCCTGAAACTCCACGGGCACCCTGGTAAGTACCCGTGCAGTATTTAAGCGATAATTAGGGCGGGAGGTGTAATCTTCGGGCGAATATAGGTCGCGAACACGTGCAATGGCAAATGGCGTCGCTACCTCGCGATATGACGCCATACAGGGAAACTCATGGTTGAGAAGGCCACAAGCCTCTCTCAACGGCTACCTATGTTCCCTAATGCTACCTGATGCTCCCTGATGCTACCTAATTACCACCTAATTACGGTAAGTCGGTTTCACGGGTTATTTCGCCACAAAGAGGCGAAATACACGGGATGAGGCATTCCACGCGGCTCGGAATACCCCTCTCCACTATGCTACCTATCACTACTTATTTTCCTAGGCTCTCTTATAATAAAAATCATTACCAATGATGCCAACGTCTCTGGTAATACCTCATAAGTTTCGCTACCTCAAATTAAAGTTACTGCTACCTTATTACTAAATCTCCTGCTAACTTCATAGTTAAAATTTTATGCTACCTAAATATGGCTGGATAATTCTCTTTGGGTGATGCAACAATGCTCCCCTGTAATTGTCCGCCATTTTGTGGATTCCGGTTGGGCATGGGGACGCTATCTTTTCGTTAATAACTTTTCTTTATGGTTGGAATCCACAAAACTATTATGATACCTCGCGCGAATTACAATTAATTTTATATTTTTGCGCGATTGATTAACTAATTAATTCGATTAATTATTAGTAGTCTCGGAGACGCCATCGCGTACTTAATTAATTAATTCAGTAGGGAAATAACCAAATAGTTAAGCAATAACTTACCGTTCAGACCTTTCAAAAAACCGCGAGTTAATTCCCCACTAATTAAACGGGAAAATTCAGTCACGCCTATCTACCACAACACGGTTGTTGATTTAGCCCAAGGGCGGGAAAATCTATACCAAAACCTCAGATTACGCTACCTAACCAGGGGAATGAGCTACCTATACATTCCCCAGGGTCTGAGGCCCTTCCCGTAATTTTCAATATCTCGACCTGCTACCTGTACGGCTATCGACCTTGAGAACCCTATGGATTTAGATAATCGGTAAGGGTTGTGCTACCTAACGGGAAAAACACGTTACCTTAGGTCTCCCTACGTAAGGGGACCCTTTTCGCTACCTATAACCGTTGCTGAACCCCTCGCAGGGTTACCTACCCCCTTGGCGCTACTGATTTAGCTAGACGTCGCGGGGTTATTTACCAAACCCTCGTATTGCGCTACCTATATATGAAATCAGGTTACCTAAGACCTCCCTGCGTCTGAGGACATTTTCGCTACCTGAAAATTTTA
>NW_011887849.1:157422-162596 GCF_000806365.1 Fopius arisanus
ATGGGAATACACCTTTACGCATTAATAAATGGAATTGCTCAGCGTTGCAATGAGCTCGTGTAATTGTCTTGTCTTCATCAGTCAAGTAGGAGGCCAATTTTTCCAGGCTACTAGCCATAAATCTAAATGAATCAATAAATCTTAAGTTGACTTTTGTTTGTGGAATAGATTTCTTGAATGAAATATACTTTTCTTTTGTTAGAGGCAGCAATTCGACAGATCCAGTGAACTCCTTCACCAAATCCACAATTATAAAATGAGCATCATACCCCGACAGATTGTGAAAAATCACTGGTATTTCATGTGAATTTTTATTGTTTACATTGCATCCAGCATGCGCAGCTCCACGATATTTACCCGTGAAGTGGCACTGATCTCGATGTTTAATATCTGTCAAAATGAATGGTCCCTCACATACATGAGCAATGGCTCACTCACATTGTCATCAGACCATGTTGCCAGATGTGTAGCTGGTAGAATGATTTCATTTTTTCTATTGAAATATTTAACTTCACTAGCAATTACTTCGTCCTTTTTCAATGTAAATTTGCACGCTAAAATAGCATTTGCCTTTATATTGCCATTTTTTTCGCGAGCACTTCTCAAATGTGCTATTGGCAGTTGTTTTGCATCATCGACAAAGGAAGCTGGATCTTTATGTTGGAGATTGATTACAATGCCCGTGCGAATACGACTGTGAAAAGCTGATGGTCCATCTCTCCAGCGTACACGATCTGCAAGCGCTTCTTCTTCTCTGCTATGCGATGGCACCTGCACACGACCACCTCGATGTTGTCTATTTGTGAATCCCTCTTGATAACCCTGAATTCGAGCAATGGTAGAGAGAATTTTATTTTTCTCACCAACCGATAGTTGATTTTGTCTTTTCAAAACTCGAGTATAAAATTTAATATAGTAGGAACATCGATCAATCCATTGTTGAATGTCTTGAGATTGTGCATTCTTATAGGCATGTTGGGAAATTTCAATTATTCTGGAACAGCGCACAATGCTGCTACGTTCCATCTTGACATAAGAATAACAACCCTTAGGAAAATTCAGACCAATTTATATCATTGCTTGTTAGAGTTTCAATGAGTCATAAACTTTCAGTTGCTGCGATTAATTGCCATTCCTTCATCAATTTCTCAGATGTCTACAGACAGTTGAGTTTCTGCTAAAAATTTAACAATTCGATCGATTCATCACCATTTCTTAGAATTATGAAAGCCGTTACCTTTCGAGGAAAAATTTAACCGTTGGATGCAGATTGCCTAATTTTCTTGGAATTGTTTTTCGATTGAAATTATAAATGATAATTTCATTCCCCCTCCACTTGCGAAGAGCCTATAAGTAGCTGGAGTAAAGCAACTGATTCATCATTCAGTCTCCAGCCTATAAGTGCAGACACACGAAATCTTCTAAGACGAAGTGAATCGAGGAGAGAACCAAATAAATCCAAATGGAGAAGCAAGCCCTGGATCTCGATGACATCAACAAAATTGCAAGTCGAGGGAATTTCCTGCCAACCAAACGTCGAACGGAGCTGTCACTCAACCTGAAGTATTTAGTCACCGATCTGAAGGTGATCTCAACTAAATTTGGTGCTAAAGTGGTTGTCGCTCTGAACGATGAATGCATCGTGTATCTGCCACCAAGACTGTCCAACGCCTTCCAACAGGATCCAACCAAGCTAGAGAAATACCGTGAGGCTGCTGCGGCTGAACGTTTGGAGATCACTTTCCTGGACGGCGAGTTCAAACCATGCCTCTTCAGCAATGTCTATCAGTAATAAAAACTGTGAATATTCAATCTACAACTTTGGAAAATAACCTGACTAAAATAGAGGCTTTAATGAATGATGATGATGATAACCTATGATTTTTTTATTTTTGCATTTAACTAAATTTAGCGATAATGAGCAATAATAGTCTATAATTTATGCAAAATTCCATTTTTTTTTTCTTCAAAAATCTCAAAGGCGATATCTATGTAATTATTTAATTTAAGACCACGATAGACTATTTTACCTTTTGCTATAAAATTTGTGTTGCGGGAACCACTCGAACGGGGATAGAAAAATGAAAAAAGCGTGATATTGAGAGACAGGTGGCTACCAAGATTATAAAAATAATGAAAAGATAGGCAGCTTAGCATCTTTCACTCAATCTCCTGAAGGGCAGGGGTAAACTATGGATTTTTTATTATTTTCGTAATCTTGATAGATACCTTTCAATCAAAAAAAAAATCGGTTTTTAATACTTTTCTATATCCGCTCGAGTGGTTCTCACAACTCAAATGGCAATCTATCTTATGAAAGCATGAAATTCAAATGAAAGAGAGTCCATGCGGATCCTAATAGAAGCTTATTTAGAAAGGTAAGGATAACAGAGAAACGCATATTGTTAATTTTAATGATAAAAAATTATTCTAAACAAAGTTCTTCTAGTTATAAAGAAACTTATTCACAAAAACTTAATCTAGCCACAAAAACTTAATCTGGTTGCAAAGCTTAATCTAGTTACAAAACTTAATCTAATTACATAAACTTAATCTAGTTTGTGACGAAATTCCAGGCGAATCCGTCACCTGTACTCCCGTAGGGTAACTACCTAGGTTAAGGGCGAAAGAGAATCGCGAAAATTCAATAAGAAGCTACCTGCTACCTCGGTAAAACTCGAAAAAAAAAAAACTACCTGCTACCTAAAAATAATCCGGGGAAAAGCTATCGGAATAATCCCCGAGTAATTAGCTACCTGCTACCCAATCTCCTCTCGGAGACAGCTACCTGCTACCTTCTATAATTTTCCCCAGGCTCGCTGTGCTAAAATAATCATTAAAGTAATAAGTAGAGACAGCATTTAAATCCCTACAGTTTAGAAGAACCCTGATAAAATTTCGGTTACCGGTATCGATTTGGAAATAGTTTAAACTCCCTTAAAATTCCCCTTATAATAATTGAGATTAGTCTGCGCGAAGTCGGGTTAAGGGCCGGGGGCTATCGAGAAAAATTAGCCGATATACCGGGCTTCCGGTAGTCCCTGAAACCCTTTTTGGTTAATTGAGTAGGAGAACCCGTAGGTTAGGTTGAGATACCTAGTTGAGCTTTACAGTTTAGAAAATTTCGGTTGAGTTACGGTGATAGAAAATTTAGGTTTAGTTATAGTTACCGATAAATTAGGATTAGTTAGTTTCGTTAGAAGATCCCCAATTCCTCTCCAGAGAGGGTCCCTACCGGATTGGCTACCTGATAATAGGCATAGACGGGACCAAAAATCCGCTCCCCCGAAATCTCGCTCACAACCCCTTGAAAAAATTAATTGCGGCTAACAGGCGGTTAGCAGAGTAAATAGAACCCCCTGAGTCATAGAAAATTAAAATAATATTAATAAATAGTCGTAAACCGACAAAAACCCCATTTCAAATTTAAATTTGTTACGCGCCGCGAGCTAGGGAAATTCAAGATTAAGGCTAACTCGGTATCTAACCACGCGCACCGCCACCGGACAAGTGCACTCGAAGAGAATCGCCCCCACCCCGAGCAACAGGTTCGAACGGAACCACGCGACCGGCCGGCGTTAGTTCACCCCGGGCCGTTGTTCTACACGTGCGGGAAAAATCCGATAGTGCCTCAAAAAGACGCCACACTCCTGCCCATCGTTACCTGCACCTCATAAATCGTGTTCCTGAGACTCGACGGGCACCATGGTAAGTACCCGTGTGGTTAATTAAGTGCCAATGAGTGCGGGAAGTGTGATTTTCGCGTAATTAGGTGTCGCGGGCACGAAAATTTGCAAATGGCGTCGCTACCTCGCGATATGACGCCATACGGGAAACTCACGGTTGAGAAAGCCAAAAAGGCCTCTCTCACCGGCTACCTATGCTCCCTAATGCTCCCTGATGCTCCCTCGTGTTAACCAAAAGCTAGTTAAGCATTTTAAACCGGTTTTAGGAATTAATTTCGCCACGAAAAGGCGAAATATACGGGATGAGGCATTCCACGCGGCTCGGAATACCCCTCTCCCATGCTACCTATGACTGCCTATTTTCTACGCTCTCTAGTACTAATTTTTCGGTCCCTGCTACCTACTTTATTGGGTTTTCCAGGCTCACCCGAAGAGCTCAGAAAAAGACCCTGCTACCTGATAATTTTAGCTACCTTTACCGGGTTTATTTTTGCTACCTGGACTTAAACTTAATTGCTACCTCTTAGTAAAAATTTATCGTTAACCTTCCATTCAATTTATTGCTACCGTTACGTTAAAAATTGTATTGCTACCTTTCATTAAAAACTTTCGGCTACCTTCGCGAGGCTGGATCGATTTCTTTGGGTGATGCAATAATGCTCCCCGAGGCGTAATTGTCCGCCATTTTGTGGATTCCGGTTGGGCATGGGGACGCTATCTCTTAGTTAATTAATTTTCATGGTTGGAATCCACAAAACTATCCTGCTACCTCTCGCGAAATAGGATTACTTTTATATGGTTACGCAATTAATTCACCAATTAATCCGATTACGATATCAATATTTCGATTTGCTACCTGTACGGATATTTACCCTGCGGACCCTATTGATTTAGATAATCGGTATTGAGTAAGCTACCTGACCGGGAAAACCCGTTACCTAAGGGCTCCCTGCCTCGGAGGACCCAAACGCTACCTTGAAATTTTATTACACCCCCGACGTGGTGGTGGCCCCGTAAATCAAACAGATTTTTGGTTAGAGACCCCGATTCCTCTTCCAAAGCCCCGGATAACGCTACCAAACGCGGGAACTAAGCTACCTAATGACCCCTATACCCGCGGCCCATTTCCGCTACCGAAATGATCATCACGCTACCTCAACCGCTACATAACCGACAAATATTCCTGATTTAAGAAATTAGTCAGAAACGGGCCACCAGATTGAATAAAGTCGTTACCGAACGATGAAATAATGCTACCTAATAGAATTTGTACCTTAGCAACTGATCGGTAGGAATTATAAGGTCGTATCTCTCTCTCTGGCTCGAATCCGATTAAACTCCCGTGCAGTTTCCTATCTTGCCCACCTGAATAACATAAGTAATTTAATAAAATCAAAGGCCGTTCTCTCTTCAGTGCTGCGTTATAAAATTCCCATTTATTATGGTTCCCTGTACATAAGGCCGAACGAAACGTGGGAAACCACAAGG
>NW_011887849.1:167331-197510 GCF_000806365.1 Fopius arisanus
CCAGTAGGGGTTCGGTGACAAGAGGGCAGCAAATGCCTATCCGTATTTTTAACCATAACCATAACCATGGTTCCCTGTATATTTTATTAAAAAGTTAAATCTTTCTCTTTTGGGCGAATGCCGGTCATATGAAAAATGTAGACTGAGCAATCTATATTAATTATAAGTTCCCTAATAGATAATATTTATTCTTGTTCTCTGGTCAATAGTGGAACAAGTAAGGATATTTCCGACTGGTTTTTATTATTTCTACCCGAATCCCCGTCCCTATAAATATCCAAATAGTTTAGTTCAGGTTCTTGATCTTATTTTGAATTTTGGATAATTGATGCTCTCGTCCACGAATCCACCCCTCTCTCTACGACCCGCGCACTGAGCAACCGAGCAGTCCCGTACCCTCGTACCTCCACGACTCTAGGTTTCGCTTCTGTTGATAGGAAATTCTGGGATGATCAGTGAAAATTTGAGTTTTGAATACGGTTGGAGTTACGGTTGCGGTTCGTCGATTCCGCGTAGCTAAAAATCGGCTGGCGCCCTAAACACATTTTTAAGGATTGGAATGAGCTGCTGATCACCCCCGGAGCTTCGTTTAGATTTTTATGGTTTTGTCGTTCCAGAGTCGTCGGAGTTGCGAGAACGAAGGTAATGGTTTTGGCCGTCTTTTCGGATATCGATAGAATTGGGTTAGGGTTTCGAGTATTCGCTGGGGCCATAGAGGAAAAATCATTACAAGTTACAAAAACTTAATCTAATAAAAAAAGAAAAAGCGCCGTGTCCCGGAGATTGCCGCATCTGAAAACTACAGAATAGATTTTATTAATTTAAAAAAGAATAGTGGTGGAGAATGAATCTTACTTACTTCACTTGTCATACTGATTCTGCGCGTCAAGTATCATCACGGCGGCCGCCGCGACGCCCTGCGCGTGGGGCAGCATCTCCAGGGCCTCAATCTCACGGCCCACCAGGAGCAAGAAGGTGACGAACTTCCTCATTTCCTGGTGCACCTGCGATTCCTGTTAACAGAAAAATTAATAATATATATGTATTAAGTGCAGAAGGAGGAGCAAGACATTATAATTGATTGTTAGTATTTTACCTTGTTGGCGAAAAAATTCGGGCCCAGGTACGCCATGAATTTAATAATAAAATCTATGGGTACCTGGAGACGTACCACCAGGGCCCAGTACCTGGTGAAGTTCTCCCGAACCCTCTCAACCTCCCCCAAACACCAGTCCGCCATTCTCCCGTCATCCTCCTCCCACTCCCGCCTCATGTCAGGATTCGGGAAAATGTACACTTCAAGGTTCACTGAAACATAAAACACAATCGTTAATTATTATAATACACCGGTGACACTATAAATTCACTATAAAATTTTGACGTTCCACGACACTTAGTTGTTGCTTCGATTTCGTTATTTGTACTGACGAAGCGAGGCTGCAAGACAACGTTGGGCCAGTCGCCGCATGATCCCCACTCTTTCGCTATCTCTCTCTGTCACTCAAGCGTCTGAGCCGCCAAAAGTTGCCTGTCTCACTCTAGGTGTCTGGCGCGTAAACTCTAAATGTTTACATCTGGTGGATGATTAAGAATGGAGCATTGACAGAGATTTCACGTGGAGAAAATATTCTTTATTCAATACATATATATGCGTAGATATTTTTACGGAATAATATTACAGAGTTTTCAAAGCATAGATTATTACAATAATATTTTCCCATTTTTTTTTAGTTGAACATTTAAATTCTATTAATTAAAAAAAAATAATAGAACGCAAGTAATAAAATTTTTCATTGTTTAATTGTCAGATTGTAGAAGATACTTTTTCAAAATAATTCTCCCTCGGAAATTACAACTGAAACAGACCAAAAATGAAAGAAATTAATAATTGAGTTAGCAGATTGATAAGATGGTAGAATTTTGTTATTAAGTTACCTCTGGATAGATTTTAATATTGGTTGACAATCGCTTGGGATGTGTAAATGATCCCATTGGTCGAAAGTAAATATTTCCATGAGGGCAGAAGCTCAGCTTGGCTCGAACATCTCCCATTGTCACAAAAGTTCCACCAACTTTATAATGGCGATTAATGATTTCTCTCAGCTTTTTCTTCATAGCCCTTTCCGGCATCACACCTTCCCATTTTTCGGGTATGAAAATTCGAACAGGTTCCACCTCATCTGCTGGTGGGCAAACAACTTCCCCCACTTGAACAAATGGTTCTGTCTCATCCGCTGAATTAGGTGGTGGTGCAGCCCCAACATTCGCTAGAATCACTGGTGCTACCTCTGATATAGTAGGGTCAGGTGGAACCATCTCCATTGAATCAGAGTCCTCAGGTGCTGGGCTCTCCGGAGATTCTGGATCTGGGCTTGCTGGAGAGTCTACAAGTCATTTCCCCTCGGGTGCTGGGCTCTCTGGAGACTCTGGATCTGGGCTTGCTGGAGAGTCTACAAGTCCTTTCTCCTCGGGTGCTGGACTCTCTGGAGACTCGAGGTCCGGGCTTGCTGGAGAGTCTACAATCCCCTTCTCCACAGCCGTTGGGCTCTCTGGAGACTCGAAGTCCGGGCTTGCTGGAGAGTCTACGATTCCCTTCTCCACAGCCGCTGGACTCTCCGGCGAATCATCGACGTTTTCACTGACTTCAGGTGAGATGGTGTCCGTACCTATTGGGTAGAAGCATCCCAAGCATCATCATCATCATCACTGTCAGTAAAGTTTCCAATCTCTGACTCTCCATCTGACGAGCTGATCGACTCAATTGCATCCCATTGCAAATCTCGCTTCCTCCTCTCTGAAGTTTCCAATTTTTGAATAAATTGACGAATTGTGATCACTTCACTAGTTGAAATTCTACTGCTTGTTAGTTGGTCAGCATCAACTGACATCACAAAGGCAGAGCACTTTAACACTCACGTCACAGAATCAAATGAGCTCTGTACTGGGAAGGAGATTCCTTATAAGCTATAAAGACCTCATTTACCTAGCGAGAGATCCCCCTCCAATCACATTTTTTTTTTCTCATCATGCCGTTGGAGAACTTGGAATCGATAAAAATGTCAGCACCCGTCCATCGTAATGATTATTGTATCAATATTAAGAATACGTGATCGGGTCGGAACAGTTCAATTGAAAACATGTTTACCATGAAATCCAACGGAAAAACAAGTCGTAAAATTTTCAACGGGTTTTGCTTTCTCGGTATCGCTAGGCCATAGAGTCGGATATGTATTTTTTAAACTAACATTATGAAAACGTGTGCGAATTGGTGCTCCCCCACTCCCTCCAACATTCTGGAGATGTGCACACCATCCATCCAAGCTATTCAGTGGTAGTTGATTGCCAGAGGATTGAGCAACATTCACAGTTACTTTTACAATATGGCAGTTGTCATTGATATTGAAGGTTTTAAAAATTTTGGCAACGAATTTGTTGTAAAAGAATTTGCAATTTCCGCGCTAGAACATGATGGTGATGGAAAGTCCGTGCATGTGGCAGTTTTAGTGGATCCACCACATAAATGGGATGAATTGCTTCCCAAGTACAAAGAAGTGAATCAGTGGCTGTCACGTCACTACCATGGGCTACATTGGAACACTCCTGGAGATATCAAATACGAGACATTGAGTGAATATGTGAATAATATTTTGAAAAATGTTTCACACATTTACGTCCAAGGTGCAGAGAAGAAGAACTGGCTACAGCAAATTCTCAAGAATGAAGTACCAATTGAGGATTTCAATGACTTTGGCAGCCCTGATATGGAGCCTCTGGAAGGTGAGGGTGTTTTCAAGTGTGTCTACCATCACAGTCTTTTTGATGGTAGTCCTACCCAATACCATTGCCCCTTTGAACATGTGCAACGTCTGAAAAAATGGTTCACCAAGTACAACGCGGGGTCTCTAGGGAAATCCTTGAAGAAATTTTGTGAAACTCAGCATTTGAATGCACTGACCACTCAGGGAATTGCATTCCTACCGAAGCATTTCATCAAGACCATTGCCAAGGACACCGTAGATGCGGCTAGGGACAAGTTGCCAGAGATGATGAAGAGGGATCCAAACATCGCCAAGCTACGTTATTGCCGCACGCATTGGTCTTCAATATCACCCTCATCACTCAATCCAATCCCCCCACCAATAGCAAAGTGCCCACTGTATCTGTATCACCGCTGATAATATATACTCGAAGTTATAATACCACTGTCATTGAATAAAAATCGAGTATAGATGCGCTAGTGTATAATTTCTTTGACACCTATACCCCTTCTCCTCCTCCTCCCAATAAGATCAACATTTCGGTGCACATATAAACATCTTATGGAAATCTCATCAGTTGGTTCTTGAATTTCATGCATATGGGATATCATAATCACTGTTCTTGCATAGTCAAAAGTTATTGAGTGTTTAAAAAATAAAATTCTTCAAAAATGTCAAACGATAATCTATCGAGAAGTGGGTCGAGTATTACCCATCATTCGAGGCTGCTGCTGCACAAGACAATGGAGAAACATACAAGCGTCTTCTGGAGAATGCCATCATACCGTTGCAATGGTTCATGCAACTACCTGTGCTATCGCTGATTACCCATGTCAATGGAGCTATTCAACAATTCAATGGTCTCACGAAAATTTATCTCTCACCGGTTGGGGTTCGCACAATCCTTGTGAAAACCGACGATTTTTATATATTTATGCAAGGACCTGTGGCTGAAGGAAGTGAGTGTGGAACATCTCCCGATTGCAGCTCATGTGAGGGTGGGACTTCCCCTGAATGTGATTTACACAATGAAGAGGGAGGTAGTGCGGATATTGAGACGCTGGAGGAAGTGGAGGCTGTGGCAATTGATGTCCTCAGCTCATTTTTTAATAGTATATAATAAGCAATGAAAAAAAATCGGATGAGGATGGGCTGGGGAGAGAGATAGCCAGTGAAGAAAGACACGAGCCCAGAGGACGGGATACTGCAACCCTCCGCTCTGAACGTCAGAGTAATTGGACTATTAGAAATTATTCAATCAACGGCATAGCATCCATCATTGATTTGCAAGGATTCCAAAAAACGAGGAGAATTTATCATAAAAGAATTGAGTGCTGTGGCAGTGCAGCAGTCGCCAGAAATTGAAGAATCTCCCCCCATCAACATCCTCCTTCAACCACCATGGGCCTGGAGTGATCTGGAGATGCAGGATATCGTAACCAACAGGTGGCTAACTCGTAATCATCATGGAATACAATGGAGTGTTGGTGGTTGTGATTATAAGAACATTGACAAAGTTTTTCACAATTTTCTACTGAATAGTCCGAAAATTTATGTGAAAGGCTTCGAGAAACAGCACTATGTGGAACAACTGCTTGGCGATTCCTACCACGTTGTAAATTTAGAAGATTACAATTGTCCAAAGATCGACAATTGTTTCTTCAAAGAAACTGCGCATCCGCACACTCATCGACACATTAAGACAGCGCAGGAGTTAGTTTGCTGCGCTTTGGTGAATGTGCACCGCTTGAAACATTGGTTCCAGCGCACTCATCAAAAATTCGACAATAGTGAAAAAGATATTAATGAACTTTTTATTGAAAAATCAGACATTTTTAATTCAATTATTATCTCAAAATCGTTCTTTTGTTTTGACTTGCAAAAATGTAAAAATATATTTACATATTCTAAAAACAATTCTCATGTTCATTTTTACGAACCTTACATTTCCATTCAATATAGAAAAAAATTCCCCTTTCCCAATTATTATTATTATTATTATATTTCTCATGTTGTATCATATCATTTTTGCGATCCATGGAATAGGCATTCACTCCACTTCGAAACCATGCATCCAAGCGGCTGAGTGTTTTGTTTATACGGCGCGTACGTGCTCACCGGTAAACACACGCGGCCACGTGAGCGGTGCATCAGTTCGCGCTTCAATCTCAATGAGAGAGAGAGAGAAGTATGGAGTTTAAAATCATTCCTCAGATTTAATGAAAAAAAAAATTAATCTTTCTCATTATTATTCTGAAGACGAAATTTCAAAATCATGAATTAATTTGTTGTAATTGTGATTATTGAGGTGGAATCAAAGAAGAAAAAAAAAATGCACCGCCAACAGAACGTCTGAAAATTGTAACAACTACGATTGTCAGCTATGACATATTAGATGTTAGACATCAGAAATGCGATATTAGGCATCAAATACTAGATATTAGATATCAGCTATCATATGGCGGATATTCAACGTCAGATATCACATGGTGCATATCCCCCCCCCCGCATTCTGGACCAACTGGAGCCTCGAACATTACCACCGTGGAGGCCGATAAAGGAGATTCGCCCATTACCGACCGAGGGCCTAGCAGATTCCAGCATTGCCCTCCCCGCAACCTCGCCCGCCCCCCGCCCCGCACCCCCCCTCAGATCCCCATGTCCAGAACCGGTATAGTCTATCTACTAACAATGTTGTATGACTTTTCAAGTTGTTCGGGGATGTCACGTCTAATACAAAATGTTTCGCAGTTCTAATCTCCACATCTTCTTTTCTAATTTATTCAACATTTCAGGGTTGCGGTAAAGCAGTCCATTTACATCAGTTGTGTTCGGTCTCTATTGGTGATGAAGAGGGTTATGGTGAAAAACGGAAATGCCGAGAATGTTTGAGCGAGAACGAGGAAATGATTGATGATGCTCACAATGTCACAAAACACCCGTAATTTAATTAATCGAGTAAAAATAAAAGGTAAAGTTGATACTGGGGTTTATGGAAAGAGAGCCGAGATTCTTCTGGATAGTTTTGGTGAACGAAAGAACGGCCACGAAGAATACCAATGCTTTATAGTGGATTGTGAGTCATCGATAGCACATTTATGTGAAAAGATTGACATTAATATCCCCACGTTCTTGATGACAACTATATGTCAAAAATGTCCAATGAAGGACCTGCTCAATGGGAATATTGCCAAGCCCATTGAAGCAATTGTATCTGCAGCATGCCAGACTACTTGTCTTTCATGTCAAGAAGGGGGAGTCTCGCCTTACAGAAAGTCAAATCTTACACCCCTGTCGAATTATGTTTTTCTACACCCTCTGCTAGGACAAGGTGAAGAACTGATTCCACTTTACTAGATTCGTAAGGGATCATAATCGACAAGTCTGTCGGAACAGTTGCATCTGCGAGGAATCATTCACTATAAACCACCGCGATTGCGTTATAGGGGTAATTCAAAACCTTCCAAATCTCCTGAAGCTGATGTGAAGGGAATTTTTATAGCTTATTCATTGCGAAATCATCGATGGTTTCATTTTGACAGAAAAAGTATTGCTTGCAGACACAGTTCTAAAGTATGCCCTAATTTTATTTTTTACTCAACGTGAAATAACGGAAATAAATTTTATCCTACAGACAAATAATATAACAAGGGATAATGGATTTTCAAAGATGGAAACTTCACCCTTGATTAAAATTTGGAAATTGCCGAAAATAATTCATTTAACTGAAAGTAAAAAATCAATTTTAATATTCGGATATTTTAGGATAGAGGTTTCTGCTTGAATAATTAGCAGTAAACAGTTGAAAATCCACATGTGTGATCATATCACAATTTTTGTCCCCTGACAGCTGGATCCAAATCGTTTTTCAATATCTTTTTCGACTTATAAAAGTTGACGAAAATTTAGTCATCTGTTTTCATCCATTCATAATTAACTTAAAGTTGTGGGAATTATTTTAATTAGTCAATTCCCAGCCAGAACTCGTTATTATATTTTTATTTCGTGTGGTTTTCATATGTTTCTTTAATCTATCAATTTTTCTTAAGTATAAATAAGTCCTCTTGATTTGCGAACTTGATGTAGTCATATATAATATATTTTCAGCATTCATAATTATGATGTTACCGAGATAATGTGCGAGAATGTGATTTTGGATATTATTTCGGGCATATAAAGGCTGATGAAAATCAAGTGCTCTACCTTGTACAGTCAAAATTTCTCCTTCCAATTTGCTTATTGTATTGACGTCTCTACCATTTCATAACCTTCTGTAATAACAAAAATTAGAACCATCCTTAAACATGATAATGATAGAATAAAGATTAATTTATTGCTGGACCTGTTATCAGTCAAGCTGATCGTAATAGTTTTTGAAAATTTACTCTGTAACCTACTTATAGCCGTGGCGTCTTTTTGTTTCCTCGTTATATGTTTCAGCGAATATTACTTACCATTCTTTTTCGTACAGAAAACATTATCGTCGTTTTCCTCATGAATGATATTACTAATTTCAGGAGCTTCTCGGTAAAATTGTGTACATTTTCAACTCTTTCTAGCCTCCTATATATCCATTATACAAATTATTGAATTGCACGTTGAAAAATATTTTTATCATTGACTCTGTGATGTTTCCTTATTGATGTCTTGCTCAGTAATTATTTTGTTCTATATGTATGGCGTATATAGTGTGATAAAATATTTAATTTTGTATGCTTAATAAAACTCAGTACCTGTTCATCGCATGATCATCTAATGCAATTTCAATCTTGAATGAATACATTCACAAATTGCATTGCTATTTTATCATATAGAACAGTGGGGATTTGATATTTCCCGGCCGATGATTACTTTCTTATTGATTCAGGGTCAGAAACATTACCACGGAAGAGTTCCTAAAATGTTACGTTCGCACGAGGACTGTGGCCGCATCCTCATTGAAAGATATTTCATTACGCGCTAACTCCCGTGTGTGCCGCTCTCGTCCAAAAACATTGTATTTCTGGTAGACGTCCCTGGGAAAAATAATTATTTAACAAGTTTTTTGTTCATTTCATATCAGAGAATGAATATAACACTATGGAATCTGAGTTTAATAATGAACAAACAAGCCGTAGGCAGTTAAATCACGAACAGATTCATGAGGTGCTCTTGAAATATAATGATCGAATAATCGTGTACGGTAAAGTTCTCAAACAATCAGATCATCATTGGGATACCATTACGAAGGAATTTGGTAGTCAAAAATGGATTGACAACACAAAGGAAAAAAGAGGGAAATATGCCTATTCTTATGTTTGTAGCAATGTTCAGAACATACGTTCATTTCTCGATCCAGAATATGTGGACAAGAATCGAAAAGCCGATGATGAATTGTTGAAATCTCTGATTTACAATTCTACCCTGGAACCATTTTGTGATTATGGAGCCGAACTAGTTTTTCGTATTGATGTGAATATCTTTCGCCAGCTGATAGTAGAAAATGAGACCAGAAAGAAGCGCCACAAGAGAACAAGGCTCCCCAGTCAATACACAATAAATCTTAGTAAGTTCACTAATCCAAGAGAGAACTCAGAGTGAATTAATCAAACCCATGGTTTACTTCACATCTATATTGCATTTTAGATAATAACTAATAATCTAAAGGAGATAAAGAGAAGTTTTTTCAGATTTTTCTAACTTAAAAAATGAAATCGGCAAGAAAGTTTCTGCAGTTGTTTCTGTAATTGTTTCTGTATCCTTCTGACATGTAGACCTATTCTATAAAACTCCAGTTTTGAAGCTCTTGCTTCATTGTGCACTATTGTTTTATACATGCCTTCAGTAAATTTCTTCAGCAAAAACTTATTGACGACGCAAGAAGATCATGTATGTATGATTTTGTAGTGAAACACATCACGGACAGTAACTTCAAAGAGCGCTTGAAAGGGATCTGCGTGTGTAGATCCGTTATGAACTGATATACGGCTACGGATGGCGATATTCTCGTGATGAGATGTGAGATAGAAGATAAAGGAGATGATAAAACCTGTGAGAGACGAAAAATCCAGCGAAATAAATGTAAATCAAGTAGAACCTAACCACTTGCGGAAAAAAAGAAGCGGCAAAACCCGATATCAACACCAAGTGGACAAAATATCACTGATGAACTGCAAGCATCGGATGGAAGTCATATTCATAAGCAGCCGCTCCGAGCTTTAGAAATATTGAAAACGACAACATTGGGAAACATCATTCTGTTTATCCGAAGAAGACCTTTGGAAGTCGCGTATTGCACTCCTCATCAGAGGACAGTTTATAGGACTCCCATCAAAGACCCATACACAGTACTTATTATCCTCATTGATAACCATCCCCTCATTGCATCCATCAAACGGGTCACTGGTGACACTAGTGAAGTGACACACTTCCAAGTAGTAGCGGTTACACCAGTTGCAATGGCACCAGTACTTCAGTTACTCAGTGAGAATCAGAAAAGTTACCTTTTTTCCAATTCTCTAATAGAGTTCTTTGACGGTTTGAAGCTACTACCACTAAATAGAATCATTACTCAAGGCATGACAGCATTAGTGGATGGCTGCGTTCAGGCATTAAGTTCTTTTCATTCTTTGAATGATTGTGTCCTTTTTTTTTTAACCATGTTTTTATTCAATTTTTACAAAAAAATATTTACAGATATTTACAGTATATACAGTAAGAAAAAAAAACAGGTACATAAAAAACTTTCACTTAAGCTATTGGATTTTTTTGTATTAATCTATGGCCACTTGGTGATTCTCGTAATTAATAGCATAATAAATTTTGTGTTTATTGACATGTTCCCATAACAGTAGCTTGGGTATTAATGCTATTTGACGCATTATAAACATTTAATTGGTATCAATTAGTTGTTGCGCTCCAAAAAAATAGAAAAAAAAAATTGTTTCAAGTATTTATGGTGTAAAAAAAAGGCGCATTTGTATCTACTATTATATAAAAAAAAAAAAGAAAAAAATGTGTAGAGGGGGAAGAAATTCCCCTCCTACTCTACTTTATTTATTGTCTGTTACTGATATTCAGTACGGAAGAGACATTTTCTTCATGATTATTTAGTGAATTTTAGTCTAAGGAGGGCGGAAATTATTGCGGTGGTATCTGTCCCGTGGTATGCTACGAATCCTATTGGAAACTTTGGATATTTGTTCTCTTGCCATTAGATCTCTAATAAACTTATCATTGTCATCGATCCACCAGTATTTTCTTGTTATTCTATAGAAATCGTTTATGTCTACTTCTGAAATATCCCTAGAGTATTTCAGCTCCCTGTTCAGGAAACTGTCGGTAGGGATTGATTAATTTCTTTTATGTCTCGGAATGTGGAATAATATAGGTCTATTCATCTCGTCTTGGAATAAACCAATTTTATCATAAGCTGTAAAATATTGTGGCTTGATATTGCCGCATCTGGCCCTGCCAATAGCCTCTTCTTTATCAACAATTGCGAGAGCCTTGATGGTCTCATTATCTATTTTCTTTAATTTCTCGTAGTAATTTCTTGCTAACTTTAGCATAAAGTTATCGATTCTGCGGATGTTAGCTGTGTTATACAGGATTCTGTTACTGACCTGATGATGGTAGTTGGAATGTTTTGAGCGATATAGGAGTAAACATGTTCTCAAACATTTTCTCTCAAAGACTCTGAGACTCCAGAGAATATTAGCACCATAGGTGAGTAATGGTCTTATCAATAAGAGATAGCAGATAAACCTTGCTCTTTTATTCACAAATTTATTGTGGAATAAAAAACCTAGCGATTTATATCGATTTCTCGCTTTCTCTATCTGTGTGTCAATATGGTTTACACATCTTAATAAGTTATCAATATTCACCCCTAGATATTTTACGACGTTTTTGTGGGGGATGATTGATTCCTCGTTGTTTGAAGGGTTATTTATTTTTATCTCAAAGTTTCTAACGGATTTTTTCTGGTTTCTATACATTCCTGCGGAGGGGTTTCTGAATAATATTGATTCACTCTTATCCGGATTGACTCTGAGATTCCAGGTCGCGTACATAGCGATTGCTTTGTCAACAAGAGGAGTTAATACCGCGCTGATTCTATCTCCGTCTGTACCTGATGCATAAATGATACGATCATCCGCATATGCGATGGAAAAAGTTCCATTGTTGTTATTTACATCGAAAGCGTCGATCATGTGGGCCGTGAAAAGTGAAAATAAACATGGGGAATTTATAGTTCCTTGTTGTAGGCCTTCTCTAATTGTGAAAGAGGAACTTAGCTTGTTATTGTCGTTGATTACTTGAAATTTTTTATCATGGGTCATGTTCCATATTGTTCTGACCAAAAAAATGGGGAATTCATTTTTTATTAAAAGATAGGTGAGACCGTTGAGCCAGACAGAGTCAAACGCTTTTTCTAAGTCCAACAGAACAGCTCCCATCATATTATTTTTAAACAGCTCTTCATTAACATCTGACATGCGTTTGTTTACAGCATGTAATGTCGAGTGATTAAGTCTGAAACCATATTGGTTGTTAGGAATTATACTTTTTTGCCTTTCAAAATGTGTAATGGAGTTGTTAATTATTGCTTCATACACCTTACTCAACGAAGGTGTCATGCTAATTGGACGATAACTCACCGGCTCATGGGTGTTTTTTCCTTTCTTATGGATTGGAGTTACTGCGGGATTTTTCCATTGAGAAGGATAGTAATAATTATTCAGAGAATTGTTTAATATTATCGTTAGATCGGTGATCATAACCATTGGCAAGTGTTTGATGATTATCGGGGTAATGCAATCGATGCCGCTCGATATTTTCTTTGGAAGATATTTCAAAATTCGTTTTATTGTTCTTGGTGAGGTGAAATAATGATTGTATTCGTTGATAAAACTAGCGATAGTAGCTAAATTATTTTGATTGAATGTAGTTACTGTTGAATGATTTAAAGTGTCCGTTTCTAAGTTTTTTTTGAAATCATCGATTTTTGTGTCAATTAGCTATTTAAGCCTAGAATTTATGCTTAAATATCTAGGTGAGTTAATCCTTTGGTAATGCGCGCCAATTGTGTTGATAATATCAATCTCATCACTAATTATGAATTCATTGTTGCTCAGGGGAATTTTTGTCAAATCACAATGAGCTTCGTTGAGCAAGGCGTCATCATTAGCTTCGATCCTTAATTCTTTAATGATTTTTTTTTTTTGGTCGAAAAATATTGTTGATGGTTGGGATGAATTTTTCTGTGTCTTTATAGTTGATTTTTTGATATGTGTTCTGCCAAAATTTTTCAATTGCGCGTTTGAACTCGTTGTCTAAATTAGGTTTACAGTCTTTAATTAGATTTTTAATATTCAAGATCTGTGGGTGACGCTCATCTGAAATGACTTTTAGTAAGTTATTATATACTGTTAAGAGAGAAGATTTGGTGTTTTGTAATTTTTTTATTTTTTTGTTAATGTATTTAGAAATGTTCCCCGATTGTTTTCCCTTGGGGACTTTATTTTCAATTGAATTGCTGATAAATTCAGTGAAATTTTTTATGTGATTATCAATTTCTGTATTTGTTAAATTTCTATCATTAGGAATTTCAAGATTGTAATTATTTTCGAGATATTTAGTGTAATTTTCCCAGTTAGTATTTTTGTATACAAAAAACGTTTTCTCCATCGACTCGGGTGGATCAATTAGCAGGCTATCATCAAGGTTTAACAGGATCAGCAAGGCTTTGTGATCGCTATCGTAGATTTTTGTTTTAACTCTGTTATTGACAAGATCTCCGATCCTCAATCTGGAATCAATCAAAGTCAAATCCAGGACAGATTCGGCTTCAATATATGTGTAGTTATCAGGAGGGATGAGATTGATCTTATATCTCTGGTCATTGGTTAGTTCCCAATGCCTCAGATGTCGCCCTCTGTCATTATTAAGGGAATCTCCATAGCCTTGATGTCGGGCATTTAGATCTCCCATCATCGCGTAGTAATTATTGATATTGTCGAGCTTAAGTTCTCTGAAAAGGAAGCTAAGTTCGTCCAGGAATATTTGCTTTTGTTCAACTGCATTTGTAGCGGAAACACTAATAAAGAAAATTTGTTTGTTCGTGACCGTGACAAGTTTGATAATAGAATACTCTAATGCTTTATTATTTATTGAATTAAGATAATTAATTACATTGTATTGTAGATTTTTTTTTCTAACAATTCCCGTTCCTCCCGAGAATTTAGAGTTCTTTCTGTCGTTTTAGTTTTAGTAAATTAGTAATTCTCGAAAGAATTTTATGATTGCTATTCAGCTTAGTTTCGCTGATTAAAATTATGTCTAAATCATGATTTTCAAAAAATTTTTGTAGAAAATATCTTCTCTGTTGTCTAACCAATGAATTGACATTGATGGACGCGATTTTTAGTTCTTTCAGAAGAGATTGAGTGTCCTCAATACTATTATCCCTAGGGGAATTATTCCATGGGTGCATCATCATTGTTTAGTTTTAAATGAGCTAATATTTTAAAAATGTTTTTCGTATTTGTCTCAACCTGAGTTGAGATCTCAGAAATTTTATTAGAGATGGCAGCACCAATCTTTTCTGACATAGAAGAAAGCATCTTGTCCATCATTGTCTGTGCCCATGGGTGGGGGGGTACGTCAGACTCTCTAGACTCTATGGTTGTATTATTATTAAGGTTATTCGCAGGTGAAGTCTGTGATGGATTATTCAACAATGTTTGAGTTTGATGAATTATTCTAGTAGGTATGGTTTCTGAGTTGAAATTAGGGTGAGCTTTAATATTTTGACTTTTCACGCTGTTGACTGTGTCTGCGTATGATATATTTCTGGAGACTTTATTCGAGAGCATTTCTATCTTTCGTTCCCTTGTTTTGTTTCTCAATTCCATATCAGATTTCACGATTTGTAATGCTTGTTTATAATAAGGGCATCCCTTGTAATTGGCAGGGTGTCCATTTAAATCGCAGTTTGCGCATTTGAGAAGATTCTTATCTGCGTTCTTATTCAAATTGCATTCGCCAGGTTTATGACCTAGGCTGCACTTCACGCATCTGAATTCCCGCGCGCAGTTAGCACTTGAGTGCCCCAGGCGCTGGCAATTCTTACATTGGAAGAGACTGTTCTTATGGAGAGGTTCCCAACGAATTTTTTGAAATAAAAGGATTTTAATCTTTGTTAATTCTGCTAGTGTTGATTGACTTGAAATCTGTACTAAGAAGGCGGAATTCTCGGAGTTTTTGTTGAATTGAATTTGACTGACTTTTAAAATTTCAACATTTTTTAGATTTAAGCTATTTCACTCTGCCATAATCTCCGTCTCGTTAAAGCCTCCGAAAAGGTCTTTTAATACTATAGTTTGCGGTTTTGAGCTCTTAGGTGTATAAGTTGTAAGAGTATTTTTCCCGGGGCAACACCCCGGGATAATCCTCAAACTATTCTGGCTGCCGCCTCTATCGTTCACGATTGAGCGCCAGCCAGGTTTTCCTGGAAAACCTGACGGAGAACCAGTCGCGAAGGAATTTCGTCAACTCCGCGGACTTGCGGTGGCGGGTCTCACAATGCCGAGCCAGCATCAGCATGACACGGTAGAGTGGGCGAGGTTTACCAACGTCCGAGTAACTTCAATCACTAACTTCTGCCGTGCTTACGGCATCGTCAACGATATCCTTCGGGGAACGCATCCCTCCGACTCTCGTGGAGGGATTTGATCATCCCTCTCACGTGGTACTCTCTCCTCTGGGGTGGCTCAACCCCAGAGAAGACACAGATTACCTGCGAATCCTTCTCACCCCGCAGGGCGCCGAACTGCTCAAGGCACATGCGACGTAGGTATCCGGAGACCTTTCTCACCCACCTAACATCCACCCCAACTCGAGAGCTCGGTCATAGCAATCTCATCGCGAGTCAAAACTAGAGTTACTTCCCATGGAGGCGCGTGTGACCGGACCGACGGGAAACACCTTGAATCCCAGCCCTTAGTCCATCCCAACACCATGGATTTCGCCCTAGAGATGGATCTCTGTAGCCTCGGACTCTCGTCCGTAGCCTCAAAGTAATCCATTTGACTGATCGGGACACATAAGTGTCCCCTTCTCTCGCTATTCCAAGATTCTTTGGAACCACGTACCCTTCATAATCCCGGCAGGGATTATTGCCACCAACTGATCCCGAGCTCCTAAAACATCCGCTCGAGACCAGCACTCTACGCGAACTGTCCTGAAATCTACCAGGGCCTTCTCCCCCTAGTCTGAGCATCTCAGCGACTGTGGGTCATCCGTTACCCCACAGCCACCAATCACCTCGACGGGATCCCGGGAGCGCTAGTCCTTTCACCTAGCCGTTGGTCCCTGGTCTAAATCGACGGCGCCCTTCGGAACCACCCAGTTGGAACGCCTGTACGTCGGCCCTGGACTCCCTAACACAGCTGGGTGGATTTCCGAATTAGGAAACAGCTATCGTCAGCGCCATCACGGTGCTCCGAAACATGGTCTCACCCTACCACGTTTCTTCCCACTGTGTGATTGGTCTAATTTCCTTTCGGAGCGGCCTGATTGGCCGTCGTCCGATGGTCTATTCATCTTTCGCTCGGCTTTTTCAGCCGGCGTTAGATGTCGCTTATTTCACCCCGTTATTTTACTAGTGATATTCTCTAGTAACGCGAAAATCTCGTTACAAAGTATAAAAATCTATGTTTTGTTCTTTTAAATAATTCTTAATTATCTGAAATATCTCTAAATTCGCAGTATTCATACTAATACAATTGGAGTCTCTTGGCTGCTTTAAATAAAAGCGTGACTTGTATTTTTGAGAGCGATTTAAAATTTTATTTGATAAGTCCTTGATATTCTGATTGTATCTGTGTATGGGTGGTGGTCGCTGACCTGTGAATCTTTGGGGTTTGGGCAGCGGTTGATTGACCGGGTCAACGCCCGGGTCACTGGCTTGTATCTCGTTCTCGTTGTCGTCTGGCAGACCCGTCAATGCGTTGCGTGTTATGATAGCCGGTGTGTCGTCAACAGGTCTTCGAGTGTGTGTTGGTGAGGATGAGTGTTTGGATTTATTTACTCGAGTCCAACCGTCCTTCTCGTTCGTAGAATTTAAATTCTTATTCCTCGAATTATTGTCGATTTTCGAGGGATTGATCTCAGAGATATCAGAGAGATCGGAATCACTGTCAATGAAAATTGAGTCTGGGGCTTTTGAACCTCCAGGTTTGGGAAGAATACTTATAGATTGAGAGTTTTGTGAAGTTTGCGTTCCGTAGAGATGCTTTAACTCGTTTATCTCTCTGTCGAGTCTATTTGAGGTGATGTTGGATGGACCTCTTCTAGATGATTTTCCTCGGACAGTACTATCGGAGGAGTTATTTTTGCTTTTTTGTGGTTGCACATTAGGTATGATAAAACCTCTGCATCTGCCTTGGGAAGGAATATTCTTGCCTCCTCTGGGAGTTTTGGGCACTTTATCTGCCATATTATTTGGCTTTTAATTAGTGAACTGGTATCCTCACTTATTAAATAATGGTAATTTTTGATTTTGACCTGGCGTAAGTAGAGGGAAAAAAAGATTGCACATTTTCCCTTTACTTCGAAATATAACAGAAACTCTGTAGCAGGATTGCTACGCTGATTCAATAAAGCGGTGAAAGGACGTTGGCGAGAGTGGTGGAGCGTACGTTCGATCGCTTTGACTGCTTAGAGCAGACTAATGATTATGTGTCCAGCTTGAGTCCTGATGACAGAACACATTTGCCTTATCATCTTCATATCGATCCAAGTATTATCCTTTAAAAATATGCAGCCATATTGATGCAGGGAGACCGACAGGTTGCGCTTTTTTATTAGGAAAACATCGAGAAATTGATGGTGGCTAAAAGTCTTTTTGAAGCTGAAACCATTATGAGAGTCCTATTTACAGTTGCTTTCACCTTGAACAAGGGCCTTGGAGCTGATTGTTCCAATGTAGTAGTGACGTCGCAAGAGCAACGCTCTTCAATTATGAAGTCAATTTTGACATAGACTGTGCAATGAACCAAAACGATTTTTTTTCAATTTCTGATGCCGAACTGGGGCAGAATGGAAAAATTATCTATAATGCTGGACGATTCTGAAAATTTCTGGACAAAGCTTGGGATCGAACTGGAAGAAGAGACTAAAAAAGACCTCGAGGAATGCCCAGGAGGCATTGCTAGCCATTGATTCATGCCAAATATTGCAAAGCAATTACAACAAGATTTACCATACCTACCCATCCTGACTTCCATTTATGATGATCCCGACGATGATGATAAAATCCACATGCTGATCAAAAAAGCACAGGTTGATAGTCAGGAACACCCTTCAGAATAGACGACTTCCTCCAAGCTCACATGAGATATCTTCATGCAGAATTAGAGGAGACCAATGAATTCTATAGAATAGATGAGGATTTCAGAGAAAGATCTGACATTGGCAGTGAATGTTTGAATGGAAATATTTGATATCTCTAGGAGTGCCTCAATGTAGTCCATGGTAGTGATGTGACGAACTTTCCATCACCTTCAAGTTCTAGGGCGGAAATTGCAAATTCCTTCAATAAAAATTCGTTGCCAAAATTTTTGAAACCTTCACTATCAATTACAACTGCCGTATTGTAAAAGGAACTGTGGATGTTGCTCAATTCTCTAGCAATCAACTACCACTGAATAGCTTGCATAGATGGTGCGCACATCTCCAGAATGTTGGAGGGAGTGGGGACATCAACTTGCTCGCGTTTTCATAATGTTAGTTCAAAAAATACCTATCCGACTCTATGCCCTTTCGATACTGAGAAAGCCGAAACGGTTAACAATTTTACCAATTGTTTTCCGTTAAATTTCTCAGTAAAAACGTTTTCATACTGTAACGAGCATCGGGAGCGCCCGTTAGGATCCCCAATAAAAATTTAGAGAGAGAGAGGGACACGTAGAATACGGGTTAGGTTTATGTTAAGTTGTGAATTGTTCCCTGCCCCTCCCCTCTTCGCAGTGGCGTAGGAGTAGGTTCGGGTTTATCGGAATCTTTAGGAGAAGGTGAGGATAAGGCCTCCGGATCGGTTTAGGTCCGGCTAAAAAGCCGGCACTCCCAGAAAAAGGGTTTTGGGGATTAGTTGGTACGAGTCGAAGGCCGTACGGGGTAAAATTAATAATTACTCCGGAGGATTGCCAAGACTGTTTACGGGTGGAAGGCCGCTCGGGATAAAATTAGTCGTTATCTCGGCGGATTGCCGGACAAATTACGGGTTAGGGAAATAAAATTACATTTAAGGAGTAGGAATATAGGTCTTTTGATCTCTAGAACCCCGGAGAACCGATCTTGAAAAAATGAGGTGATAGATAAATTTTAAGTATGGGGCGTTCTTTCAAATTTGAATTAATTCCCACGGGAAGGACTTCGCCAGTAATAGGGCAGAGGGATCCACCAATCAATACCCGATCGATTGGTAGGCGCGATTAGGGGGCGGTCAGCGTCACGCGACACTGACCTCCCAAAATCAGTTACGCATCAACCGCGAAACAGTGAATACGTGAGTATTCGAATGCAACAACAGGACATTCCGGGACCCCCAAGGACACCCCAGCACACCCAGGATGGTCCAAAAGACGAAGAGGAAGGCATCCAGGGGATCAACCGTGAGTTTACGGCTTAATTTGGTTCAATTTCCCCTTTTGGCGACTCCCAAGTAATTTTTTCGGCGGTTGTGATAATTTTTCCGAGCCATACAGATGGCGTCGGTTGTGTCCCAGAAAATTTTGGGTGGTTTTTAGAGGTTTTGGGGGAGATTTTCGGAACATTTTCGGCATGTGTTTTCCCCCAGTGCGGTTGGGAGATTATTGGTGCGGTTTTGTGGGGTTTCGAGGGTATTTTTATGGTGGATTCGAGTGTAAGATTATTCACGGCCAACAAAAGGCCAGTGGTTCTCCCTCGTGGCGCCGTCGAGGCAGCCATCGAGTGGCTAGGCGCAACAGGTGAGGATCACGCATGAAATTTCCTCGTGGCTATTAATTAACCTACAGGGTTCCGGTATGCATCCTTATGCATAAATTTTCGAGGGGTTGTGGGGAATAGAGTCCCGAACAATATTGTTCAGGTTTTTCCGGGATCGGCTCAGCGGATTCCGAATTTCGGATTTTAAGTGAGGCTGAATTTATCATGTTGGACTTTTTCCTCGCTGCTAACCGAGCAGCAAGGCGTAATGCTGTCTCTCTCTCCCTCTCGCGCTCGCTCTCTCTCGCGCTCACCCGTAGTGGGTCCGATGCCGGGAAATTATCGATTTCCCGGGCGAAAATAATAATTCGGTGTTGTGTTTGGAATTTAATGAGTTAAAAAAAATTAAATTAAAGTAAGCGAAATAGAGCGATCAAGTCTCACCGATTTCGTAATTCCTCACACGGTTCGCCCGCGGAATGCATTGATTCAACGAACATATCAAAAATCATGAAAAATCAGCGGTTCGGTCAATGCTTCTGGGCGTCGACAGAACTCCCACTGAGACTGATTACCGAAAACTAATCAGTCTCGTCCTAGCTTCAACAAAGAACGTACAAAGGGGCGAACTCCTTCAGACTGTTTGGTACTTGATTCCAGAACCAGTTAAATTTCTCCTACCCGGCGCTTACCGATAATCCGAGTAAACTGGGATTATTATGGATTACCATCACGTATATCTTCGTGGTGATCGGTCCCATTATTTTTGAAAACCTAACTCCATAAGGATCCGGCAGACGAGGTGCAAAATAACTCGGTCCCGTACATCTTAAGTGAAGTTCTGTGCAAAGGACACATTTCCAATCCACTAATTCCGTAATATTAAGATTTGTTCATGTTGTGACCTTGGCCGGGAAATTAAAGAATAATAACTCCCGGTGAAGACACGAATAAATGAAACAAATGATTTTCTGAGGGGAAATTACTTGACATTTACGGGGAGACCTGAAATGAGAAAGGGGGGGGATGAATAATTACTCGGGCGGGATAGTAGGAATCAGTGTTATATATTTCAATAAATGGTAGAACGTTTAATATAATAAATCTCATAACAGAATCCAAGGCCTTTTCTTTATAATTAATCAAGGGTGGGGGGTAAGGCCAGCCAGCTTGCGACAAACACGCAATTATTATTAGAAAAAGAAGGGGTGATTCTATCTCTGAAAAAAAAGGGGGAGAAGTGAGGGGTACTAGTAAAAAGTATCGCTAATTAGGGGGCTTGAGTGATAACAAAACATAAATTTCCGTAAATATTAAATAATGATAATAATTGAATTTAGAGGCTCACCGTTGGGGGGAAATATTCTTACAGGGGTTTAGTGGATACTTGTTGGGGCGGGAAAGGTAAGAAAGGGTACTCACGGGGATGGTGACGCTTCTCCACACAGGGCTGTCCTTCCTCTCTTAGTCCTCACTCCTGGGGAACAGGTCCTCACAATTTCTCCACAAATCCTCCTCTCACTTTCTCAACAATGTATTCTTTCAACAATGTATTCTCAACAATGTATTCTATTCTTCAAGACAAACTCCTCCACAAGTCTCTCTCCACAAAACTTCCTCTCACGTTCTCAACAATGATTTCTCCTTAACAATCCCTCTTTATGACACACGGTTACACACGGGGCAGCTGTATTACGAGTGATGGCGTCTCATCACTCGTTCTCCTTCTTCCCCGATTATCGGTGATAATCGGGGTCAATCGGGGACACTCGTCATCGGGTGTCCTCGTCTTAATTATTCGCCCGGCGATGTTAATATCTGCTCTCTTTCCTTCTTCCGGGTCACGTGGGCCGTGACGTATTCGTGGGGGGTTTTCTTTTCTTCCGTCGGGCGCGTGCGGCGACGAGGGGAACGGCGGGTGCGGGGGGCTTCTCCTTTTCTCCAACGATGTTTCGGTCGGGCGTGAGTGCAGTGCTGAGGTAGGGCGCGGGGTAAGGGGAAGGAATATTTTTGGGAGTGGGAGCCAACGGTGACAGGTTTCCCAACCTGTTGCGTGTTCTTGTAACTTTTCTTAATTCTAGCTTATCCTAAAAAAAAAGTGTATAAATTAGGGGGCTGGGGAGGGGCCAAAAAGTGCCTCGTCACAATGTACTGGCTCAAGTGTGAGCCAGATAGTACAAAACAAGTGTGAAACGAGTGGACGGCTCAGTATGAGTGAAGAATGAGATGATTTGTAAGTACTTTCTGAATAAGTTGGTTACTTTTATCTAATCACACCCTAATCTCATTAAATTGATTTCCTTCTATTTTTATCTTTATTATTTCGTTCATCCCGAGGACTGATTAATAAGTGCAGATGTGGCTAGCACTTTAAAGAATAAGTATCCACTAAATAAAAATATTATTTTGTGGCTACCAAGTCTAATGGAATCAATTTATAATAATAAATTAATTCTGATTCGCCCGAACCACTACATCGGTTACTCCTCGGATTATCGCCGATTGATAATCCTTGGGGCCGCATTCCAATGGGATTATTCCGTTTGAATGAGGGATAATTAGAGATATATTTAGGATTTTGTAGGGAGATTTATATTTCGCGAGCATTGAAAAGGATAATTAAATTTATATTTGGGGATTTTGTTGGGACGCTTATATTTAGAGAAAATTAAAAATGCTAGTAAAATTTTGCGGTAAAGTCATTCCAGTAAATATTTCTGTTCTCAATCATTCTTTTCGTATTGAATTTTGATGTTTAATAGCGGAACACGTAAAGACAATTTTTTTGGCATTAATTTATTTCTTGCCTCCTTTTTTTTTGGCACTTTTCTCGGTTTCTCCAATAACCTTGTGCTCATCTACGATCCACCCCTCTCTCCACAACAGGCATACTGAGCGACCCGAGGACCGTCACCTTTCCCCAAAAGCCTAATTCTCCTTTCCGTTCCCCTTTGGTTTTTCTATTTTTTAAATTTTAGATAATATCATTAGAGATTTGAGGTACGATTTTCGGGTACCCAATTTCGAGGTTAATTGTTTTTAGCGTTAGGGAGTTCTCCGGTTTGGTAATTCCGGCCAAAAATTACCTGGCACCCATGAATTCGGATTTTAGCAGTAGTTTATTAGGGTTAAGGGAAGTAAGGCGAAGGTGATGGGTATTGTCCATTCCACGCGGAAAGTGTCACATTACAATAGAATTGAATCTCGCCCGCCCAGTCCAGTATTTTTAATATTAATAGAATATTCATTAAGATGAACTGATGCTGACATTTTTATAGATTCCAAGTTCTCCAGCTAAAGATGAGAGAAATATGTGATTGGAATGGGGGGAATCTCTCGCTTACTAAATGAGATCCTCAGAGCTTATAGGGAATCTCCTTCCCAGTGCAGAGCTCATTTTGATTCTGTGACGTGAGTGTCAAAGTGCTCCGCCTTTGTGACGTCTGTTGATGCTGACCAACCAACGAGCAATGGAATTTCTACTTGCGAAGTGATCACAATTGGTCAATTTATTCAAAAGTTGGAAAGTTCGGAGAGGATGAAGCGACATTTGCAATGGGATGCAATTGAGTCGATGAGCTCGTCAGATGGAGAGTCAGAGATTGGAAGCTTAACTGACAGTGATGATGATGATGATGATGATGCTTGGAATGCTCCTACCCCATTAGATGCCGTCACCATCACACTTGATGTCAGTGAAAAAGTGGATGATTTGTCAGGGAGAACAGCACCTGTGGAGAAAGGGATTGTAAACTCTCCAGCAAGCCTGGACCTCGAGTCTCCAGAGAGTCCAGCAGTCGTGGAGAAGGGGATTCTAGATTCTCCAACAAGCCTAGACCTCGAGTCTCCAGAGACTCCAGCAGCTGTGGAGAAGTGGATTGTAGACTCTCCAGCAAGCCCGAACCTCGAATCTCCAGAGAGTTCAGCAACTGTGGAAAAGGGGATTGTAGACTCTCCCGCAAGTCCGGACCCCGAGTCTTCAAAGAGTCCAACACCTGAGGAAAAAGGCTTGGGTGGTACTCTATACTCATGAGTAGGCTCAATGGACATTGAGAATGGACATTGATCCACCTACCACCCCTCTCGAGAGTCCGCCAATATCCATCGTCCCAGAGGTAATGACAACACCTGTGACGTAACGGGATTTTTGGAAATTCCGCACATTAAACTAAATTTTGGGTTAAGTTCTCTAAAACTTCTGCCATCTCGACTCTCTCCCGGGAATTACTCGGATCGTCGAGGGGTGTGGGGACTGGGGCCCGAGTGCTTACGATGTTAGGAGGCAACAGCACAGGGCGGACACGGGGAAACATTCCCAGCTCCCCTACGCGACTTGCTGGCATAGAGCATAGGACCCATACTGGCGTATGAGCGCTCCATGTTAGATGGGGTGGGCATTCGAGCAGGTGATCCTTCGAAGGGGTCAGTGGCGACGCTCGAATTCGGCGCGCTCCAGGAGATGCCAGAGATATCCTCCCTGCGGCGAGGGCAGCACGTCCCGGCACACGGCAGCTCACCCGGCCGTAGTCGAGAGTGGGGTTACATCGGCACAACTGCTGACACTGCCCACTCACTCGGCAGAGCCGCTTCGGCTGGCTCCCAGTGCGGACAACTGGCAGCTATCCTTCGAGCCCTTAGCTGGCTCCCAATGCCCAGCATTGGTCTTCTACACTCCCTAGGTGAGGAACATCCTCTCCCCGGGAACATTCTCTGAGTGAGAACAATACTCTCCTCGGGTGGTGTTCTCTAGGTGAGGACCATGTTCTTCCTGGTGATGTTTTCTGGGTGAGAGTCATCCTCGCCCCAGTTAGGCTCTCTACATTTGGGGCTACCCTAGTGCGCCCCGCACGCTCTCAATAGTGTGCTTTTGGGGAGTAATCCCCACGCTCTCGGCCTCCCGGCACTTTGCTATCTTACGGCGTGCTCTCGGCGAGGTGTTCTCAGAGGTCGCCCTCAGCGTCCCAGAACCCCGCAAGTAGGCTCTCGGTATCCCGAACCACGGTCTGTTCTCTGTATTATTTTTCGTTCTAGATTTCGGTTATTAGAGTCGCGTATCCGTGGACCCTGGCCCTCTCTCCACGACGTAGCATCCTGAGCAACCCAGGTCTTCCCGCTTCCATTCCTTTCGTCATCGGCTTCTAGCTTTTCGCGGGTAGTTTTACGGTAATTTGGTTAGCGTTCTACTTCTGGGAGGACGGACTCCCAGGTTTCTTTTTGGTTTATGGATTTACGGATTTTGTGTTATCGCGAGGACGAGTTTCAACCTCACTCGTGCTGTCCTTTCGTGCTTTTGTTTTTTTGGGTATTTCGGGATTTTGGGTTTGATGAGGTCGGCTGACCTCGGGCAAAGCATGGCATCGCCCCTCCCTCCCTTCGTTTCGGTTTTCGTTAGCTTTTGGCCCATAAAAAGGGAGCTGGCGCCCGCAGGATTTTAGGATGCGAGCACGGGAACGAGCGAAGGTAATAACTATCGCCGATCTTCGGGAAGAGATAGGGGAAAAGTGTTACAGTGAATACTGAGATTGCATCACACGATTCAGCGAAGGGTATAGAGACATTCGCTAGAGTGGGAGAAGCTGTATGTTCACCAGCTGATGATGATGATTCAAATGATAATATTGAACCTGTCCGAATTTTCGTGCCTGAACAGTGGGTAGGTATGATGGCAGAATGGGCTGTGCAGAAGAAGCTAAGCGAAATCATCAATCCTCAGTATAAAGTTGGTGGACCTTTTGTCACAGTGGGAGATGTTTGAGCCAAGCTGATCTTCTGTCCTGATGGCAATATTTTTTTTCGACCAGTGGGATCATTTAAGGATCCCAAGCCATCGTCAACCAATACGAAAATCTTTCCCAGAGGTAAATTAATAAGAAAATTATTTCAGCTTATCTATTGGCTAACTCCATTGTTAATTTCTTTAATTTTTTGTCTGTTTCAGTTTTAATTTCCGAGGGAAAATTATTTTGAAGAAGAACCATCTGACAATTAAACTATGAAATCAGTTATTACTTGCGCTCCATTATTCATTTTTTTAAAATTTATAATATTGAAACCGTCAGCTCAAAGAATTGAAAAATACTATGTAATCATCTATGCTTTGAAAACTCTGTACTATTATTGCGTAAAAATTATGACCTTGGCCGGTGAATTAAAATACAAGAATTCCCGGCGCGGGCACGATATTGAAATATAATGATGGAGAAGGACCCGAAATAACAAAAGGGCGGGGGGAAGCTAGTAAAATAATTACTCAGGGTGATTGAGACTTCAACTCGGTATAGTATAATTCTGTTTTACAGGAAATTAACAAATAATACTTCAGGCCTTTTGATTAATTAGTCGCAGGTGGGGGGTAAGGCCAGCTACTTGCGACACACGCACGCAAACAGAACAAAAACAGGGGAGACTAGCGTCGTAAATTATCGTCGATAATCGGGGTCAGTCGGGGACACTCGTCATTTAGTGTCCCCGTCTTTATTATTCATTCCGAGGGGCTCATCAAAGGATGGCTTCTTTTTCCGGGTCACGTTGGCTCGTTGACGTCGCAATGGGGGGTTTCGGCTTTTGCTCACCGCGCTGCGTGTGGTCACGAGAGAAACGGCGGGTGGGGCGATTTCTTCTTGTTGCCGGCGATCACGTTGTGGGCCGTTAGTGTTGGGTGTGTAGGGGCGATGGAAGCGCGGGGCAATGGGAAGGAAAGTTTCGGGAGTGGGAGCCAACGGTGAACGGTTTTCTAAGCTGTGTCCGTATACTCTACTGAAACTTAACTTAATCTAGGTTAGTCTCAATTATTGGAATGTTCATTAGGGGGCTGAAAAAGTGCCTCATCGCAATATATATATTTGTTAAGGACAAAATTAGGAAAAACCAATAAGTTTCCGCCTAGTTATTAAGGACACAATTAGGAACGACCGATACGCTAAAATTATGCGCGTGACCGGAGACCGTCACTCTCCCATTCCCAGGGCGCAGTGAGGACCTCTGCAGACTTCCCGCGAAATACCAAAGTGGCGGATGCAAAGTTAGAACGCGTGCGGGAGCACTGGGTCGCTCAGTATGCTAGGTTATGGAGAGAGGGTCGGAGCTGGTTAGTGCGGTCAGTCCCCGATAGCGTCGGGAGGTTGGTAGGGTAGGGTGGTCGATAGCAGATCAGGTCGATAGAGGCGAGAGCGACTGGTAATTTGATAGCGACGGACGGTCGATAGTTGGCCATAGGCGCTAGCAAGGCGAGAGCTCGAGGTATAAGTATTGGCATACGTCCTCTCATTTTCAGTTAGCTCAGCCTCATGGCTGTAAGAACGATAACGATAGGTACAGCGATAGGGCGGCTATATAGCCACGCTGGTCATCGGTAGCTGCGGGCTGGCTAGAGCCCGGGGCCGACTGGGCCGTGAGAGTGCCGAGACAACTTTGACGTGTGGAGTGGCGAGTGCTCCCTAGTAGCTCAGCTCCCCACTCCCGACTCACGCAGTTGGACCACCGCGAGGATATCCCTGCCGGTGACGTTTCCTGGAGTGCGCCGAATTCAAATGTCCCCAACCAGGCTGTCCAGTTAACCCCTTATCGGGACCCCTGGCCATTTGAATGCCCGCCCCGTCTAACGTGGAACAGCTCTCTGGAGTGGAGAACCAAGTGTTCCGACAGAGGAGTGTCATTGGGAGCTGCGGTTCAGAACTATAACCTGAACTCTTCACGCGTCGGGACGTAGCGGACCCAATCGATACGACAGAGAGCGGCATTTATTTCAGTAGATATTCTCAATTATTATTAACGCGAAAAACGCGTTTCAGTCCTTTCCCCGTGGGGGAGAAGAGGTTTTGCTTGCAAAAGCTTTTCATAAGCGATAGTGTTTTTTGAGAACGGTCTTAGTGCCGGTAGCTACGGTTTCTGATATGAAGCGTTTCAGGTCATTGATAGACGCTTTTCCCCTAGTCTTTCCGTCGAGATCGTCCAACTTGTATACTGTCTTTGATAGCTTTCGCACAATTACGAGGGGCACCGAGAACGGTTTACACAAGCCTGCGGAGCGATGCTTCGCAGCATTGGAGAGTTCGTGACTCCGGCAGTGGGCTAGATCGTTTATTTCGAATTTTCGTTTCCTGTGTCTGAGGTTGTAGGCATGAGACTGGCGGAGATGCGCCTCCTCCAATGCGTGGCGGAATATGTCTTGAAGGGTCTTCAACCTCTTCATGCGGTCCAACCACGGCACTTCGGGGGTACGGTAGCTTTCAGGGGGCCCACCACCTGTTGCCGGAAACTAATGGCGGGCTCGGGTTCTCTCGCACGGTTTGCGAACGCAGGCGTCGCATGTAGAGAGCTGTGGTACGCCGTGTTATAGGCGAATCGGAACTCGAAGAGGTGTTGTTCCCATTTTTGTTGATCATTCTCCACGAACGCCCGTACCATTGTCTTCAGGACTCGATTCACCAGTTCGGTCGGGTTGGCCTGAGGATGGTACAGCGGAGTTGTCTGCTAGATTATTCCTGTTACATCGATTAACTTCTGAATGTCCTTGTTGACAACCTCGGTTCCATTGTCCGTTATCACGATCTTGAGAGTGCCCCATCTATGTATCACCAGATCCTCGAGAGCTTCCGCAATCGCCTTACCAGTGGCGCGGCGCAAAGCGCGTACTTCTATCCACTTAGTATAGAGATCTTGCATAACGAGAACATACGGGAACCCAGCCTTACTGCGGGTGAGCGGACCAATGATATCGGTCGCGTTCTAACTTCACATCCGCCACTTTGGTATTTGGCGGGAAGTCTCCTCACTGCGCCCTGAGAAAGGGACAGTGATGATCTCCGGTCACGCACATAATTTTAACGTATCCGTCTTTCATAATTGTGTCCTTAACAACTAGGCGGAACTTACTGGAACTAATTGTCTGTCCTGGCGCGAGAACGGGCAAACTCCACCGTTCTGTGCTTTCGTCCGTATGTGTTATCGGCAATTTCTGTGGAGGTGCTAACCATCACGTCCACCGGCATCTTCGGTCTTTCCTAATTGTGTCCTCAACAACTAGGCGGCTCTCTGGTTTGCTATTTTAACCACTTAAAATAGCTGGCGCCCTCCCGGTAAATTCGCGGATGCTACGGAACCGGCGAAGGTAATCAATTCCCCGGACTTACCGAACACTCCAGGGAAAACACGTTACAATATATATATATATATATATGTAAATTGAATAAAGAATATTTTCTCCACTGGAAATCTCTGTCAATGCTCCGTTCCTTACCATTCTGCAGATGTAAACATTTAGAGTTTACACGCCAGACACGTAGACTGAGACTGAAAACTTTTGGAGGCTCCTACGCATGAGCGAAAGAGATAGCGGAAGAGTGCGGATCATGTGGCGACTGGCCCACGGTTGTCGTGCAGCCTCGCTTCGTCAGTACATCCAACGAAATCGAAGGAACAAGTAACTGCTCTGGCAACGTGAATTTTTCTAAATTTCTGCGTTTTCAACTGACTTACGTGTGTTCTTGTGAGCCATTATTGATTTCTCGTGGTAGTAAAACTGGAAAGTTACGTGTTCCGTGATCCGAAACTCAGAGCTGAATTTGAGGAGGATGATAGCCGAAGAGAGGACTGGTGGCTGGGGCAGTTGGAAAAATCTGGGCAGAACAGCCTCAGATATTACAACATCATTGCACCTCTCCAGGTACCCATGGACTTGGTAATCAAATTCATGGCGTACCTAGGTGACAATTATTACGCGAACAAGGTAAAGTACTAAAATCAGTTATTACTTCTTATTCCTTCTCCTATGCCTAATGGATCATTTTTATCTGTTCATAGGAATCACAGCTCCACCACCCGGTGAGAGAGTTTTCAAACTTCTTGCGACTGGTGAGCCGCGATGTTGAGGCCCTGGAGTTATTGCCTTTCGCGCAGGGTATCGCAGCAGCAGCTGTGATGATTCTGGAGGCCCAGCATCACGACGGCAAGTGAAGTAAGTAAAATGCATTTTTCGTTCTCTTCTTCACCATTTTTTTTACTACTCAAATTTATCAAATCTATTTTCTGTTTCAGGTGCAACCATCTCCAGGCTATCTATTTTTTCTCTACTTTCTATTATAATTAGCATAACTTTATGTATCTAAAATAAGTTTTTATACTACGTTTTTATGATTTGTATTTAGGGTTATAACTTTTTAAAATATTGTGACGACGCACTTTTTAGCCCCTCCCCTGCCCCCTAATAATTACTGTTTTTCTCTAGTATTAAGCAGTTTTAAGCACTTGAATAGGTTAAGGCGACGAGGTTAGAAATCCTGTCACCGTTCTCACTCCCAAGGATATTCCTTCCCCGTGCCCCACACTTCCCCCATCACTACACTCACGCGCAACACCATCGAAGAGGGAAGGAGAAAACGCCGCTCTCACCCGCCATCCCCCCTCATCACTACACGCGCATATGGAGACGAGCGAAAACCACCACTGCTACGTCACAGCCCACGTGAC
>NW_011887849.1:198255-201993 GCF_000806365.1 Fopius arisanus
AATAGGATCACCCCGTCTCTTTCTAGTATTAATTGTGTGTGTGTCGCAAGCTGGCTGGCCTTACCCCCCACCCTTGAGTAGTGATTAAGAAAAGGCCTGGATAATTGTTCATATAACTTGATAAGATTGATCGTTTGTATGGGACTAGAATATAATTTGCTAATTCAGTAATCCTCCCCGAGTAATTATTCAAAACCCCCCTTTTTCTTATCATTTCAGGCCCTCCCCTAAAACACGAGTTCTGTCCCGTTCTATCCAGATTTGAGTAAATTATTAATATCGTGGGTTGGCCGGGAATTATTATATTTTAATCCCCCGGACAAGGTCACAATATATGGTATGAGCAAAACTGTTAGTTGATTGCCATTTATTGCACCCCCTATCTTTTTTACACAGTGGCAGGATATATTCCATTTTTATTGAATTTCGATGTGGCTGAAGAAGCACGGGCTGAACTCCCTCTCCAGGAAAATTCACGGTATTGCTCCAGTTTGGATGGATCCTGTGGGAATGCGTTGGACAATCTTGGTGGTAGATACACGATGCACTCAACATTCAGAGCGACAACCACTTTAGCACCAAATTTAGTTGAAATCACCTTCACATCGGTGACTACCGACGTCCAGTGGCTCAGGTGGTCAGGCGCTAGCCTATCATTCTGGCGATCCGGGTTCGATACCAACCTCCGTCGAGTTTTTTCTGCTAAGACTCAATTGAGGGGAAATCGTCCCAGGGTAGTCAAGTTGCTGGGCGAGCGAGAGGTGGGCGTTAGGCTCACCGACTGTACTGGCCGGGTTTGCGTGGTTCCCCATAGGCCTATCCTTCACGGGGGTGCAAATACGGTACAGCTGAACAGTCGGCCCACCCAGCCGCATGGTTAGACAGGGAGTAGGGCCGATTAATCCCGGAACGGAGTAGAAAGGGCCGAAAGAAAAAGAAAAAGATGGGAGACAAAATACTTACGGTTGAGTGACAGCTCCGTTCGACGTTTGGTTGGCACGAAATTCCCTCGAGTTGCAATTTTGTTGATGTCATCGAGGTGCAGGGCTGGCTTCTCCATTTTGATTTATTTGGTTCTCTCCTCGATTCACATTGTTTTAGCAAATTTCGTCTCATTACACCGTAACGCGACATTTTCGTGTGGCGGTTGAAAATGCCAGTTACCTTCGCCCTACTTCCCCATAGCCTAATCAAACCTGCTAAAACTGAATCAAATGGGAGCCAGGTAATTTTTAACCGGGATTACCAAACCGGAAAATCACTAAAACTAACTTAACTAACTTCGATGGTCTCTACTTGTCATCGTGAGCTCACAAAAAGGGTTTTCCAAAAGAGAACAGAAAAAGGAAATTAGGCTTCGGAGAAAGGTAACGGTCCTGGTTCGCTCAGTGGGCGGGTTATGGAGAGAGGGGTGGATCTTGGGTGGAAACAGGGTGTTTTCGGGCATGCCTAATCATTGGTTAAATTATCACGTAACTTAAATAAAAAGAAAAGATAAGTAAAGCCTGAAAAAATGATATTTTATTCAATTAATACTTAGGGAACATTCAAGATAAATGGGACTATAAAAATCCATTATTCCGTTAAAAAACAATCCAAAAGACAAATGAATGTCGCATTAAAGTCCATAAAAAAAACGCTAACTTTTACTATGCGTGGCCCCTCATAGTTACCATTGAAACTTGCCTACCCAGATTATCGATCGATGATAATCCGAGGATTATCTTGTCAATAATTTTAATCCGCCGGGAAAGCAATGATTTCCCGGAATTTGTCCGGGAGGTAGGCCGAAAAGAAAGAGGAAATACAAAAAACTCCCCTGACGACGGCAAAGTCGAATGACTAAGGCCCAAGCCTCTCTTAAGTTGTTTAGCACGGAATTCCTTCCAGGAATTCCGAAAGCCCCGAACTTCAGGGTTCGAAAAATTATAAATTACCGTCAAATCATAAATCTGATATTCCGGGGAACGTTCAGCCACGTGGAAGAGAGGAAAGAAAGGAAAGAAGAAAAAAAACAACAAAAAAGAGTGTCAACTCCTCGGACTCGAACCCACTCTGCTTGGAACTGAAGAGAGTGAGAGAGAGAGGGAGAACCATTGGCCACCGCTGGCCGTAATAAATCCCACAACTTAAAACCGCTTCTGAAGCCTTAAATTTGGGAAATTTGATAAACAATACCCACTGGCATGGCCAGGGGAGCCGCCAGTATTTTGGGGAATCATTAGCGAGGGAGACACTCCCTCGAAAACCACTTGAAAATAGCTGGGGAAATTCAGCCAAAACCGGGGTCCCTTTTTTTACTCCCAAACCGCCCTAAACGGGAGAAATTTCCCCAAAAATACCCACTAACATAATCAAGGGAGCCCCTAGTTTTTGGGGATTCAACTGCGGAGGGAAAAACCCTTCGAAAGCCATCCAAAAATGGATGGAAAAGTCAACCGAAGCCGGGCGGCCGGCTCGGATAATGCCACGACATGTCGTGGAATTATTCGCAACAAAAGGGGGGAAAAATGCACTCAAAACTTGTTAAATTAACTCCCAACTCACCTGCGGGGGTTTCCTTCTCTTCCGTGGTGCTTTTCTCACCATAATCTTCACTCTTTTACACGTAATCTTTCTCCAATTCTTCCTCACACACTTGTTGCTTGACTCGCCATGAACAACTGAATTGGAGAAGTCAGTTCAACAGATGGGCCACGCATAGCCGAAAATCAGGCGCTTCCTGATTGGCCCGCGTTAGTTCCCTTTTTAGCCACGGCGGCGCCAGCGCGAATTTCAATTTAAATTCACTCGAAGTTACTACTAACTTCTTTTTTTACCAATTTGACGGGGTTACGGGGCCTTTTTAATCACTGTTCCCGGGGAGCATGAGTATTAAAAATCTTTTCCTCTTTATCCATAAATTTAAAACGTAGTATTTCCTACTAATCTCAGAAGTTATTAAAAATGCATTTTATCACTAACCCGTAAGCAACCTGGCAATTCGAGACGAATAAGGGTTGCACTTATTCTCTTCGACCTTCCACCGAAAAACAGAATCGTAAACGTAAACGTAATCCTAATCTCAAGTTCCCACTAAATCGGAATGTCAATTTTCTATTGAACTCGCGATGGTTTTATTTAAATCACCGGATTGCTCTATTTTTGGCCCTTCTTCAAGGCAGTTAGGCCCTCACCCTTAATTTTCCCCAATTTACAAGACCACTGCACGATGCTCCTGGACCGCAATTTTCTCCCTTATATTTTTTGGGGATAGTGGTGGAGTGTTTTGGCGTCCCTAACGGACATCCCCACATGTCCGTTACAGCACTTATAAGTTGGAAATTGAATGATGAATCAGTTGACTTACTCCAGCTACTTATAGCCTTGTCGCATGTGGAGGGGGTATGCAATGATCACTCATAAATGTTGCGAACACTGGGTCACTAGGTAGGCCAAAATATAAGAGAAAAGGTGAACCTTTCAGGTAACTTGACCGTAACTAGTAGCGACAGGTAGTGTCCGGAGAAGGAAAGATCTTATAAATCTCACTCAATATGGGGGGCCTATTGCGTGGGACTAAGCACTGAACTGCACAATGGTTACTAAGTGAGGAATTAGCACACAAAGAGAAAGATACCCTTGAGTTCCCTTTAAAATTTATTACACTTCACTTGAAAATACAGAATAGTAGAAAGTCCAAGATAAAAACCGGGGAATAGGGGTAGAAAAAGTGTAGGTAAGAATAGTGTATATGTT
>NW_011887849.1:202701-220055 GCF_000806365.1 Fopius arisanus
TAGCCAGGCTATGGCCAGTGATGAGTTGGCTTGCAAAAGCTGGCTTCCAACAGACGGATCTTGAAGGATGAGCTTTAATGGTGAGCAAGGCCCCTCGTTGAATACCACGAGTCGAAATTTTTACTTTGGACTCGTTGATTAAAGTTGCACACTCAATCTGGGGTTGGAGGTTGAGTTAAATGCTCGAACTGTGCCCCAGTGGTGACGTCAGAGGGTGGTCCTGCAGAGTTTCGCCCTTGAAGACTGATCTTGGAGAGTCGACTGGTTGAAGAGCAGGATACCACTTGAAGATGATTAGGAGTCGAAGATTTAATTTAGACTGACTGATCTGGCGAAAAACTGCCCTTTATATACTGTTCGGGCGTGATTCCCCTACGTCCTTTGATTTTTTGATTCTTAGTCCCCCGACGTTTTTTGAAATATGGAGGGAGGTATCTTCAGATGTTTGACAATGTATTCAAAAGGGATGTTTCTGGACGATGTACCCTCTCTCTAGTGTCACCCCCTGTTTCTCCAGGTGTGGGAGAGGGTTTTGAGAGAAAGACGGGACGATCGATCTTTGGCCTCTCTCTAATTAATGTTCTTCTAATGTCAAAACTGGCATATTTATGTATTTTTCTGACGCTCACGGCCCATAAACTAGACGTCTTCTTTGACGATGGATAACTATTGTTCATTAGAACACTGGCGTGTCAAGCGGAGTGGATCCTTTGAGGAAGAAGGTGTCCCCTTGTTTTGACAATTAAAAATCATCTGGTGAATCGCGCCAATTCCTAGAAGCCATCTCATAATTTTCATTGGGCATGGGGTGTCGATGACATCCTAGCTCGTAAACTAGTCATCTTCCTGACAATGGGTAACTATTGTTCATCAGAAAAACCGGTGTGTCGGGCGGGGTGGACTTTTTGAAGATGGAGATGTCCCCTTGTTTGGACAACTAAAAATCATCCGGTGGATGGTCCCGATTCCTGGAACCCATCTCATAACTTTCGTTGGGTATGGGGTGCGGATGACGTCTGGTTCAAGCCAACCCCCTGTAACCAATGGCGGGAGATATTCCTGCCAGATGTACCCCCTTATTGGTCTGTCTTTTCTTTTGCCGATATCGACAAACCAATGGTTGAGGCAGTTCATTTCTGAATTGCCGACATCTTATTTCTTTGAGTCTATTCTCATTTACCATTGGAGGGTTGTTTATATTGGTGCCCCCATGTTCAATTGAGAGAAGAAAAGAAGTCAAAAGGGTCTCTTTAGTTATGCCTTTGAGCAATCTGTATGGCCTCCTCTAAGTGTATTGTGATTTCCAGGTGTTGTCCTTTGATGGTCATTCCTTGACTCTTCGGAGGCCCGCATGATGATCACTGCTTGAGTGTCACCCCCCCCCCCCAGGGGGTCTCCTTTCGTCGCGTTAACCTCACATAATCGATGTTTTGACTGGGTTTTCCAACACTCCTCACCATTGTGCAGGGTTTTTCCGAAACCCTTTGTATTATTTATAACCTAGTGTTGTACCAGGTTTTTATATTTATTAAATAGAAATTTTAACCGTAGTAAACAGCGGTGTCCGCAACATAATTTTAACGTAAAAACAATTCCAAGAAAATTAGACAATCTGTATTTAACCGTCAAACTCAACGGTTTGCATACTTCCTGGAAATTCATGAAGAAATCTTAATTAATCGATCCATCGGTCAAACTTTTCGCGGAAACTGAATTGTGTGAAACGTACCTGAAAGTACCGCACGGATGCCTCCCTTTGGGTACTGGCACTCATAGCCAGACTGTTCATCCCGGGAAGATTTCCCGAACGGATTTCCTCGAGCCCACGCCGGATGATAACTTTTATTAGCTCTCTTCGCGACGCGATTAGAAAACCCGAGACGATTTCCCCTATAATTCATCCTTACAAAATTTATCTCCTAACCTTAACCTCTATCTACCTCTTAACCTGAAATATTCATATTCATCTCTCTTATTATTTTCACTTTATAAAGAATTTGAAGAAAAAATTTCATAATCATAAATTAATTTGCTGGTGTAATCATCATTATTATTGAGGTCGCATCAAAGAAATGAATCCAGAACCCCCAAAACATCTGATAATCATTGCAGCTATGGGATATAAATTGGTGAATATTGTGAATTTGATATATATACTTCTTCTGTTGTATCATATCATCTTTTCAATCCATGAAATAGGTATTCACTCGACTTGGAAACCACGCATCCAAGCAGGTGATTGTTTTGTTTATATGATGTGTACGTGCTCACCGGCAAACAGCCACGTGCGTGGGAATCAGCGCGCGCTCCGATCTCAATGAGCGAGAGAGAGCGAGAGAAGTATGGAGTTTAAAAAATGAATCTTCACATTCGATAAAAATGAAAAAAATATTCAACCTTCTTATTGGTTTTGCTTCATATTGAATTAAAAGAAAAAATTTCAAAATCATAAATTGATTATCCCCAAAGATCATTTGAAAAAAGATTGCAGCTATGATTGTCAGCTATACGATATAAAATATTAGCCATCCCGAATCGGATATGAGACATCACATGGTTGATACTACACCCCCCCCCCCCCCCCCCCCCTTAAAAATCGGCCCACCACTTTGGCGCCGGGCATGACCATCGCCGAGCCGATAAAGCAGAACCAGTCATTACCGACCGAGAGTCGAGAAGAATACAACATTGCCTGCCACTACAGCCTCGCCCCGCCCCGCACTCACCTTCGGCACCTAATGTCCAGAACCGTTACACTCTACTTTTCTTCCGTCAGACAAGAGGAAGGAGTTCTGTAATACGACTTTTGATTTAGACTGTAACGTGGTATTTTTACCAGTTACTGGTTCTCGACCGTTTCGCGATATTGGAGACTTCCACCAGATGGGAAGTCACCTTCAATGGCGAGCATTCTGAGAAGAGAGGATAGTATTTAATTGATTTTACTTTGTCTTATTTTTAAATCAAAATTACGCGCCACCGCGTGTCAATCCGAGGACATCGCCCAGGATCCCTGGACGCCGAGATATGTCATCGGACTCCGAGTTTCTGATGATACCTGGATTTTTGATGTGGCCGACAATGCAGCCACAATCCCGATATCAATTACGACGGAAGTGACGCAGTTTGCTGAGCACGAGGCTGAGGTGCTTGGCAATTTATGAAAAATAGGATAAGAATTATTAGATGTTATTTTATAGATTATTATCAGTGAAAATTTTTATCTGTCGCGGATGGCCATTTGATTGGGATTGGTGGATGATAACGATGTCCCCCCCCCCCCCTCCCCCCATTATTTAATTCATCGCGTAACCTACTTGTTGCCGATTCACGTGTGTCTCAAAATTTACTTCCCGTTTGGTGGTGAATTGGAGCGGACTTGTGACAGATTTTGAGACGAAGGCCGCTAAGTACGTTAAAGGACGCCATTCCGACGGTTTTGTGGATTCTCAACATATTGGAGCATTATTAAGAGATTTGGGTGGCCGTGGTGGCCGTTCTTTTATTGAAAATATTTTGTTAGTGTGCAGAGATTCGATAGTCGATTTATTTTTGATGTTTCAGACATCCGAGTCCTGCAGGACTGTACGATAATCGTTTCTATAAGGGAATCTCTGACCACTTTAATCAGTGATTATTTTTGGCTTTCTCTCTCTCGTTCAATTTAATTATTCAGTTTGATTTTATTTTGAATTTGGTTAATTATTATTTTTGGTTCGTTTCGCGACTTTTGGTAGATAAATTCGCGTTGTGAAATTTATACGAACCGCGCCATTGAATTTATCTGTTATTTAATTTCAAGGTCTCGTGACCCAGGGAGTATTTGTCTCCAGTCTTGTATTTATTTTGTGTATTCTCGTTTGTTTAAGGTCACGTAGACCGATTGACTTTCGCGTTACTGTATCGAGTCATTGAATTTTTGCTGACATTTTCTTTTAAGCTTCTGATAAAACTCCGTGACTTTTACTATTCCATGATTATAACGACTTGAGTCTCGTGACTCAGTTGTTTGCTGTTGTATTATTTCTGACTTATTTTGACTAATCTCATTTCTTTATTCATTCATTTTCTTTTATGAACCGACTTCAGAAAATCTCTGATAAACTCTAATTAGACGACAGTGACTCTCAAATAATTGTTCGTGTGAAAAGTAACGCTTAGTTGATCTAAAGGGATTTTTATTTATTTATTTTTTTTTGTATTGAGACTGATTTTCTTTAATTAAACATTGTTCTCCCCGACAATTATTTATTTTATTTGTTTTATCAAGAATCTCAGTTGCATCCCCTTTCAGCTTCCAATTTTCTAAATCTCTACGTGTCGAGCTACTCGAGCAATTGAAGCTGAGAGCGGAGAAGGATTTTGATACGGCGGTCATTCCGTTTAAAATTGACCTGGCGCCTAACATTATTTTGATTTGCTGTTGGGGTTTTGGTGCTAGAGGGCGGGCTAATCGACGGAGGGTTCCGTGAACCTCCGAAAATTACGTGGCAGTACTTAAGAGAGAATGGGATTCGGAGACGATTGACTACCTCTAATACACCTCAACACAATGGAATAGCTAAGACAATGAATCGGACTTTGATGGAAATGGCGAGGTGTTTGTTAAGACAGTCAAATGTACCGGTTCGCTTCCGGGCAGAGGCAGTGAGTACTGCTTGGTATATTAGAAACCGGTATTCTACGATAATTTTTCAGGGTTTTACTCTGTATAAGGTTTGGACAGGGAAAAAACCCAATCTCGGTCATATAAGAGTTTTTGGTACAACGTTTTTGTTCTGGAGAACAGAGAGAAGAATGAACTTTCATCGAAAGTTTTGGAATGGGTTTTTATGGGCTAGTCTGCGGTATCTAAAGCATATCGTTTGTGGCGTCAGGAAAAAGGCAAGAATTTGGTCAGCAGAGATGTGAGATTCGTGGATTCTCAGGGTTTTGAGTTGAAACCTGAGGCTGAGTCAGGGTTGACATATAATCTGAGAAGTTCAAATATAGAATCCAAAGGAGGACCTGGAGTTTTGGTGACTGAATGGGAGTTCACTTCTTCTGAAGGCATGGGATTATATGTAAAAACACGTCAAGACGAGAGAATTGCATCTGATGGTGAAATTGTTGAGACTCCAAGGAGTTTCAGACGTTGTCTGCCATCTGAGCCTGTTAGAGAGGGTAGTGGAGGTCGAGGTCGTCCAAGGTTACTACGCACTGGGTTTCCGGGCCGCCCAAACAAAATTTTCAGCATGTCAAGCAAACGGCCTGAGGAAAATCCACAGAGTATTAAGGAGAGACTTGAAGATGAGAATCCTGAGGGTTCTGAGAAGGAGGTTGAAGCAGAGGAATTTGAGGATTGTCAATGTGTTCCATTGGATTCAGTACCTTCAGAGGATGAACTTTGCTTTTTTTGCTGCACATGATGATGCGACCACGTGGCAGGAAGCTGAGGCATCACGAGAAGATATGTCCGGGCAAGCAGCTTCGGAGGATGAGTATTCGTCATTGTTATTTAATCAGGGACGGGGCATGGTTAACTATCCTCGACGTCAGAGAGTAATCAAGAATCGTCTCGTTTTTATAACCAAAGTTGAAGGTGCTAATGTGAAGAAAACAGGTTCGTCTAGTAGCTAAAGGCTGCTCCCAGCGACCCGGGGTGGCTTATAGTCAAACATCATCATCTGTCTCACAGTCAACATCAATTCGTTTGTTATCAGCACTATCAGTTGCGTATGGTCCTATAGTTCATCAGATGGCTATCGTGGCCGCGTATCTTAATGGTTATTCGGAAGAGAATATCTATATGCAGGTGCCAGATCACCTGCTGATGTTTCCAAAGACGGCGGTTGGAGATAAGCCAGTTGGATCGAGAATGGTGGTGATAAAGAACGTAAAGCAACTTAATACTGCCAGGGTTTGGTTAAACTCTTTGGAGACTTGTCAGAAAGCTGCTTGTTTGCTGAAGAGAGCGCTTCACGGGTTGAAGTAGGCTGGATTTCGTTGGTATAAACGACTGACTAAAGAGTTATTGGGATTTGGTATGCATTCTCCTGGGTATGGTCCATGTTTGCTCTATAAGAAGAGTCAAGGATCGTTCATATTGATCACAATTTATGTGGACTAAATATAGATTGCATCCAACAATGATAATTCGATCAAGGAGGTGCAGCAGGTTCTGTCAAAAGTTTTTCAGATGAAGGATATGGCTTTGATTCGTCACTGTCTTGGTGTACATTTTAAACAAGATAGAGAGTGTCACAGTATTGTACTCACGCAATATAATTACGTTGAGTCTTTGTTGAGTAAGTTCAATATGCTTGTCTGTAGACCTGTGACTACTCCCATGTCTGCAGGCTGTAAGCTAGAACGTTCAGAGCATCCTGGTTACAAGCTGATGAGTGTCCTCCCGTATTAACAACTTATTGGAGGTTTACTGTACTTGGCAGTTGACAGACTACATGTCCTGACATAGCGTTTGCTACCAGCTATCTTAGTCAGTTCAACTCGTGTTATAATGAGTCACACTGGAAAAATGCAAAACGTGTGCTGCGCTACCTGAAGACGATATTAAACTACGGAATCAAATATGAACGATCTGGTGAATTTTGATATGGAACCCTGGATGCGGACTGGGGTAGAGATTTGAGTGATCGTCGTTCATATACTGGGTATATGTTCGTCTTGGCTAATGGACTTGTCTGTTGGAAAGGCAGAAAACAGCGTGACGATTATCCATTATAGAGGCTGAGTATATGGGAATATCTGAGGCTGCCACAGAATCTGTATATCTACGTGGTATTCTTCATGCAGTTGGTGTAAAAACCGGTGGTACTGTGCTCTGGAATGATAGTCAGAGTCCACAAAAAATGGTTAAGGATTGTACCATCACTGTGAGAACTATTCACATTAATATTCGTGTGCAGTTCGCACGAGATGTATATCAGACTAGATGTAGAGCGACATCCTTCGTCGATATTAGGAATTGAATTGCAGGTGAGAAATTGAACGAGCCCCACACTATACAATTTCTCTGGTGATAATTCAATCGGCGGAAAATAGAGGGCCTCTAATATAGAAGATCGGCCCGAGAGGGTCAAGGTAAATGAATCACTCATGATAGTCAACACTTAACTGATATAATTGTGAACTTTGTAACGAGATTTTTCTCGTTTTACTAGAGAAAACACTAGTAAAGTCACTAGGCGAAAGAGGTGACATCTAACGCCGGCTGAAATAGCCGAGCGAAAGATGAGTAGAACATCGGACGACGGCCAATCAGGCCGCTCCGAGTGTAAATTAGACCAATCACATAGTGGAAAGAAACGTGGTAGGGTGAGACCCTGTTTCGGAACACTGTGATGACGCTGACGATAGCTGTTTCCATATTCGGAAATCCATCCAGCTGTGTTAGGGAGTTCAGGGCCGCCGTACAGGCGTTCCAACTGGGTGGTTCCGAAGGGCGCCGTCGATTTAGACCAGGGACCAACGGCTAGGTGAAAGGACTAGCACCCCCGGGATCCCGTCGAGTTGATTGGTGGTTGTGGGGTAACGGATGACCCACAGTCGCTGAGATGCTCAGACTAGGGGGAGAATGCCCTGGGAGATTTCAGGACAGTTTGCGTTGCGTGCGGGTCTCGAGTGGATGTTTTAGGAGCTCGGGATCAGTTGGTGGCAATAATCCCTGCCGGGATTATGAGGGGTACGTGGTTCCAAGGAATCTTGGAATAGCGAGAGAAGGGGACACTTATATGTCCCCGATCAGTGCAATGGATTACTTTGAGGCTACGGACGAGAGTCCGAGGTTACAGAGATCCATCTCTATGGCGAAATCCGTGGTGTTGGGGTGGACTAAGGGCTGGGATTCAAGGCGTTTCGATCCGGTCGCCCGCGCCTCCATGGGAAGTAACTCTAGTATTGACTCGCGATGAGATTGCTATTACCGGGTTCTCGAGTTGGGGTGGACGTTAGGTGGATGAGAAAGGTCTCCGGATACCTACGTCGCATGTGCTTCGAGCAGTTCGGCGCCCTGCGGGGTGAGAAGGATTCGCAGGTAATCTGCGTCATGTCTGGGGTTGAGCCCCCCCAGAGGAGAGAGTACCACGTGCGAGGGATGGTCACATCCCTCCACGAGAGTCTGGGGAATACGTTCCCCGAAAGATATGGTTGACGATGGCGTACGCGCGGTAGAGGTTAGTGATTGAAGTTACTCGTACGTTGGTGAACCTCCCCCACTCTACCGTGTCATGCTGATGCTGGCTCGGCATTGTGAGACCCGCCGCCGAAAGTCCGCGGAATTGACGAAATTCCTTCGCGGCTGGTTTTCCGTCAGCTTTTCCAAAAATACCTCGCTGGCGCCCAATCGTGAACGATAGAGGCGGCAGCCAGAGTAGTTCGAGGAATATGCTGGGGTGTTGACCCGGGAAAAATACGCTTACAACTTTTTGCAGGTTTATATCATTTCACCAGCTAGAAATTTCAAACATAAATGCCCACAGATAATAGTGTAATGTCCAGATTATTTTCAACACTTCAAATAAAATATAAGTAAATCAAATATCAAATAAACGAGCCGAGTCAATGAACCACCGCCACGGAAGTTGGGCAATACACAAAAATCGCCAATGACCTCAGAGGAATGTGCAACGCTGCATTCCGCAGACGCCATTGCAACCAAAATTTCAACAACTTGCATCTTTTCTCTAGCAAGTAGAGCCAGGCCGATAAACTTAAAATGAAAGAGGTGGCAATCACACCACCTGTCCCACTCCAACAATTTCCAAGTTTCCAAGGAATGAAAGAGCAGAGCCTCACCAAAAAACGGCAGTCTGAAAAAACCCGCTCACGAAAGAGCTACAACTTCGTGGCGGAATAATTATTGAAATCGATCCGACGTTTGGCTCATATTTCGGAGTTAATCTTTAATTAAATTTTCGGAGTGTTCCTGAATAGTATTAGGGAACATAAACTAGCAATTGTTCGGGGATACAGAATCCTTAAATTGAGAGTAAATAATCTCTTGCCGATTAAGGTGTGACGTGTTGAGATTAAACAATACGTCGGTTTTTAGAAATAAGATATCTAGAAAAATTAACCACAATGGTGGGTGATAGAAACGAGAGAGATGATCCCTCTTTCCTGTCATCCAGACATGGCATCAGCAGTCCCACGGTCAGATAGAAGTCCAGTTCTAGGTATGCTGAGCTGTTTGACTGACTTGGCATCAATGATACCAAGAAAATAACAATGGAAACTAACCGTGAGACTGCTTAGCTCAGCAAGTAGAAACTTAGAAAGAGCTTGGACAAAGTTAGGAAGACTCTAGACGAGCAGAATACGGTCGGCAGGGGAAGAGTCGAGACATCGGGAGCTGATCAGAGCGGATCTCTGAGCTCCAGGCCTTAAGCCAACTAAGAATCAAACGTCCAAATCTCGTCCAGTAATAACGCGTATACCGTGTAATGTCCGGATTATTTTAACACTTCCGCGATATAATTAAATTAAATATTAAATAAAAAGAGTAAAGTCAATAAACCTCCGCCACGAAAATTGGGCAACTCACAAAAAACTACCAACGACCTCAGTAGAATGTGCAACGCTGCATTCCACAGAGGCCGTTGAAACCCAAATTTCAGCAACTTGCAACTTTTCTAGCAAGTAGAATCGAGTCAATGAACCCAAAATCAAGGAGGTGGAAATCACGCCACCTCTCCCACTCCAACCAATTTCCCAATTTTCGAAGGAAGAAGTAGCAGAGCCTCCCCAAAATTAACCAGTCTGAAAAAACCCGCTCACGAAAGAGCTACAACTTCCTGGCGGAATAATTATTGGAATCGGTTCGACTTTGGCTAATATTTCGGCGTTAATCTTTATTAAATATTCGGAGTGTTCCTGAATAATATTAGGGAACATAAATTAGCAACTGTTCGGGGATACTGCATCCTTAAACCGAGAGTAAATAAACTCTTGCATATTAAGGGAACAAGTAGTAACCGTTTGTGAATGGTGGGTGTGACTCAACATTAACTAATTGTGATTATTAAAAACTATCGAGAACCTAGACTCAATTTCATCAACAAATCCAATCTAATACAACTGAGTGAAAGACAGGTACTCCACCCAAGTATCAGTGATAGTGTACTACCAGTCATCTGGCAGAGAAAAGAGGTGGAATCACCGCAAGAATTCACGCCCTAAAAATCATAATTGATCGCAGTGAGTAATTGTTCAACAATAAAACCTGACATAGATCCATCAATGATTGTAAGGGTCCTTTAACTATATCTATTTCTATCACAACCAATGTATGATTTAATTATCAATTTTAATAAATATGTAAATTTGAACGGCATCATATCTCGCATTTCATTCAACTAAATTCACTTGAAAATGACTGATGATATTAGCATCCGCAGGTAAGAACAAAAAGAAAATCGAGCGTCGTCCAAAAAATTTCTAATTAACAAATTCCAGCTTATGAACAAAATTCAATGTCCTTCGACGCGAAAATTCTCCGGACATAACAACCGACCCAGTAGTTAACCATTATCGTGTATTTTAATCAATTTAGTGAATAGACAACTATTTTACCTATTAATTACGCGAGTGGTTAATAAACAACCTAAGAATTCTTCCCAATCCTACACCCACCTCCTACGAGTGAGCGGACCCCCCGTGAGCTCAACCTAGAGCTAGTCACGGAGGAAGTGACGGGTTAGCAAAAGCTACAGCTAGCCAAAACAATCAAAGCAAACAAAAAAGTAATTTATCATTATTTGAGTTTTACCTCCAGGTAAAACTCACCAAAACGTCACATTGGCGCCCGACAGTTTTTGGGCACTCATTCGGGGAATCGAATGCAAAGAACAGTGAACAAGGAAAATTTATGTGATGTTATACAAGAACTAAGAACTAAGATTGGATTAAAGTGAAGAATTCATGGGTATACGCGGGTATTAGAAGAGACGCTCACAACAAGAAAAGACTACCGATCGCGAAGACACGTTAAATCTCCAAGTGCAACTTCCGCTGAAACGAGCAGATAAAATAACGGAGCCTACCAAGGAACATCGGTGTTGCCGTAAACATAGGCTAATAGCAGAGTTTAGAAACTGAGACAACTCGCCGAATCTGGAGAAGGAGAATCAGCAGGGAATGGGTTACGAACTCGGTAGCCCAATGTCGGAATTAAATTCGAGATTCGGAAGGACAGATTTCGGTCTCGGTGCAACAAATAATGTACCAGGAGTTAATATTGGGACAACGGGCACAAATAATTATCCTGGAGGAATGGACACAGGGCCAAATTTAGGTTTCGGAGAACAGGGTTATGGGTTAAGAATGGGCTATAACCCTTGGGCAGATCACGCGTACGGCGAGGATCAGAGAGTGAGAAATAAGATCAGACCACTCCCAAGATACGAAGTTGGGGACGATGTAGAAAGATTCATTACTAACTTAAACATGTCACGCAGACTTTTGAGACCGGGAGATGAATTAAACTTTTTACATCAATGCTTACCAAAATTCGGCCCCAAAGCCAGATTGGCAGTGGAGACCGCATTAACCAGTATCAACTCACTCGACGACCTTGTCATGAAACTCCGTCTTTCATTCGGGACCAGAGAAAACCTGCGTCAAATACTCGCAAAACTGTCACGCCTGTATCAACACTACGGAGAATCGGTAACAGATTACGAAGCGCGATTCAGGGCCCTACAACTAAAGGCACAGAGTCGACTTGACGTGGATCCGACGGCAGATTACGGAATAAATATTCACGGTATTAAATTAAACATGAGGGAAGCTTTCCTCGCAGGACTCAGGAGGGACATTAAAAACATGATGTTCAGCTTGGCACCTGCTTCTTTTGACGAAGCCGTCGGAATCGCTATAACGATCGAATCTAAGTTAAAAGAAACTGAAGACTTCGAACAACTCAGGAGGTTGCATTCAAAGCCAAGGCAGCTTCAAGGGCACGGAAAGATTCGAAGAATGGAATCTGTCGACGATGATGCCCTTGACGATGACCTGAGAACAATCAAAATTAAAGCCACGACCTCGGAAAAGGCAATTGGGCAAAAATCGCGTAACGATAGAAGCAAACCAGGGTATAAAGGGGGAAAACAATATAGCAAGCAAGAAAAGAAATCGGACACCCGAGATAACACTTGCTATAAATGCTCTAAACCTGCACACTTCGCAAGAGATTGTAGAACCCCAGCACATCTCATTAAAAACCGACCTCAAAGAAAAGAAATTACCAACGAGGAATTAAAAGAGGACAGGAACCCCAGCGACCCCTCAGAAGTTGCCGGTCCCCCTCAAGATTTGAGCTAGGAAAGAGTCCAGAGAAACTGCGCGATCTAGGACTCGGGGACATGGGCGAGTCAACCGCGCAGAATAAAATAGTATACAAAACCGCCCATGTAAATTTCCGCGTGATGGATGTACCTCCCACTCAAGTTCATCTAAAAGTAAATGAAATGAAGGGGAGGGAAGGAAAATTCTTTGTGGATACGGGAGCCGATGTAAATCTCGTCAAATCCGATAAGCTCAACCCAAGATTATCAATAAATCGCGAAGAAATCGTAATCATAAAAGGGGTTACACCAGGGAAATTAAAGACAGTAGGATGCGTGACTCAAGACGTAGAGGGAATCGAAGACAAATTCCATGTCGTCGATTCGAGTTTTCCCCTTTCAGAAGATGGAATGCTGGGCAGGCCATTTCTGAAAAGTAGGGCAGTCAAAATTGACTATGGGGAAGACACTCTTACAATAGGGGAAGGGGTACACACGTTTGTAAATACGGAGTCAATTCCTCTCCCGCCAAGGGCAATTAAATTAGTCTACGTCAGAGTGGGTAAATTCGACGCAGAGTTCGGTTACCTCCCGCGAAGGGACATCAAAAAGGGAGTGTACTTCGGGGAAGCAATAGTGAAGCCTAAGCAAGGTGTAGCTTTTTCGTATGCCTACAATACCCGGGAAACTGAAGAGCGATTTAAAGTTCCGTTCGTTGAGTTAGAAGAAATAGAATCAATCGGAACGGAAACGGAAATTAAAATGTGTAGAAAAACAGAGGGTCCAAAGAATTTAAATCAAATGGATAGAGCAGAAAAAATTATTGAAACGCTCAGGTTAGAGGGTCTGGATGAGGAAGAGCAAGAAGAAGCGAAAAACCTTGTTAGATATAACCCATGGGTATATAAGCTTGAGGAAGAAAAACTCAAGGAAGCAAAAATACCGAGCTATCGAATTAAATTAAAGGACGATGAGCCTGTAGTAGTTAAACAATTTCGCTTGCCCTTTCACATTAGGGACAAATCTAAGGAAGAAATAGATACCATGCTAGAAGCAGGTATTATTGAGCCCTCTGACTCGCCATACAATTCCCCAGCATGGATGGTCGCGAAAAAACCAGGCGCCGACGGAGAAAAACGGTGGCGTATGGTTGTGGATTTTCGCAGGTTAAATGAGAAGATGGTCGCGGACGCGTACCCGCTGCCTTACATAACAGACATACTCGATCAATTAGGAGGAATACGATATTTCTCAACATTCGATCTAGTATCAGGCTTCCATCAAATCCCATTAGCACCGGAAAGTCGCCCCAAAACGGCATTTTCAACCCCAGGGGGACCTTTCCAATATACGAGAATACCAATGGGTATTGCAAACGGTCCACCAGCCTTCCAAAGGTCAATGGACGTAGTACTATCGGGATTGCAGGGGGCAGGATTATTTGTGTACATGGACGACGTCGTAGTTTACGGAAAAACCCTCGAAGATCACAGGGAAAAGTATATAACATTTGTGGACAGACTCCATAAGGCACAAATGAGCCTGCAACCCTCAAAATGCAAATTTTTAAAGGAAGAAGTCACGTTCCTAGGGCATTGCGTAAGTCAAGAGGGAATAAGACCCAACCCGAAAACAATAGAACCTATCCTTAAATATCGGAGACCCAAAGATAGAAAAGGGAGTAGACAATTTGTCGGATTAGCAGGGTATTATCGCAAATTTATAGAGAATTTCGCGACCAAAGCACGTCCCCTAACGCAGCTCCTAAAGGAAGACACTCCCTTCGAATGGGAAGAAAAACAAGAAAATGCATTCACGGGAATTGCGCGAGAAATAACGTCGTACCCAATATGGAGACACCCGGATTTTTCCCAGCCGTTCGTCGTCACAACGGATGCATCAGATTACGCAGTTGGAGCAATTTTGAGCCAGGGTAAGATAGGTGAAGATCTACCCATTAGCTATGCATCGCGAGTAATGACGCAGCCAGAGAAAAATTACACAACTACAAAAAAGGAACTCCTAGCGATTATTTTCGCGATTAGACAATTCCGACCATATGTCTACGGCAGAAAATTCACCCTGGTAACGGATCATCAGCCACTCGTATGGCTAAGATCTACTAAAGATCCGGGAGCCCAATTACGCCGCTGGGCAAACGAATTGGAGGAATACGACTAGGAGATTAAATACAAGCCGGGAAAATTAAATCTCAATGCAGATGCGTTATCGCGAAACCCAATACCTGACGAGACCGCTGAAGGCATGCCGAAGCAAAACGTCGCCGTTATCATCGGAATGAACGCACAGATATGGGACATAGAAATCGGAGATGCCATATGGTATACGATTATACCAAGCGGGCAAAGAGTAGGACCGTGTGTTGTCAAAGAATTGTGGCCCGATAATAAAGTACATGTCATGCGAGGAGAACGACCTGACATTGCCCGAGGTGAAAATATCACCTCGGTGAACATCCCTCTACCAGATTGGACCCCAGATGACACGAACATTGAATCCTTCTCCGAATATTTAGCAATGAGCGTCGGCGACAAGGTGTGGCACAAAAGACCCCCAAGGTATGACACCGTAGGACCACACGAAATCGTAGAAATATTATCCCCCCATGTAATTAAGGTCAGAATGGAAAATGCTGACACCTATGTAGCAAAATGTCGAGTCGTTTCGGTAAACCAAGACCCACAACAAGGGACGACAACGGAAGAAACAGCCGTACATACCCCCGAAGAAGGAAATAGGCAGACGCTACCAACAGAAAAAAGAGGGCGAGGACGTCCACGAGGATCCACAAATCAAAGGAGAAAGCGAGGACGCCCGAGGAAAAATCCTCTTGAAGAGGAGGAAATCCCTAGGAAACGACCCAGAAGGAACACGCAACCTCCACTGCCCAGCGAGGACATGGAATATACACACCTAACTTCCGAACTCGGAAGCGAAGTGGAAAGCATATTCGACCTCACCCAAGAACCCATACACACGTCAGATGAAGACTTTGACGTAGCAGCAGGATCAGCTGATGCAGGCAACGACCTCCCACTACATGAAGATAACAACGGCCAGAACGATGAGCAACGGGATGACGTCAACGCGAATGCATGGGAGCCCCCAACGAACGCAGATAACAGCGAGGGAGAAGACCCCCCTTCACTTGCCGACGACGTGCTGGATTACCAATTCTCTGAAGAAGAAGGCGATGAAAATGTGGAATACTCTCGAACTCACGTGACAGAAGTCAAAGAAAATTTCGCATTTTTTCTCCCAGCAAGTGGAGAACTGGACAATGCATGTCTGAGAGTGTTGGTCGAAAAAGACTGGGTGGAAAAGGAACAACTGACCTCCCAATCACACCAAATAGGAGAGGTCATCAAAATAGAAAAAGCTGGAAGAATCGGATTTGGACTAGTTATCAAGGAAAACTCACAAGCGGAAGTTCTGGAAGAAAATACCAGACTACCCCTCGAAATTTTCCTCGAATTAATAATCGCCGAAAAACTGCGAACAATTAGGATGGTCCATGACAGTGACAGCTTAACAGAACGATCAAGGAAGGCCATCAGAACACGCCTGAAAGAAAGACTACAGGGAAGCAACACGAGAGTGATATTGTGCGCAAGGTTAGTCGAAGTGCCTACGTTAGAAGATCGTGTTACCATAGTGGAAGAAAAACACACGTCATCGATAGGAGGACACAAAGGCATAAATAAAACGTTACATGCGGTGAGACTCCAATACTATTGGAAAAATATGGCTCAAACGGTCAGCGAATACGTGAATCTCTGCCTGATATGCCAGCGCAAGAAATTGACGAGGGAAAAAGGCCGACACCCAATGATCATCACGGATACACCCACGGATGCTTTTGAGAAAGTGTCCATGGACATTTATGAACCTTCAGGCAAAAGTAACAGAGGACACGCGTATCTACTAACGATGCAGGACTGCCTGACCAAATACGCTCTGGCCGTACCACTGAGAACAGAAAGAGCAGAAGACGTAGCACGCGCTCTTGCATGCAGATTAATATGCACCTTCGGCGCACCCCTAGCACTCTTATCGGACAGAGGCACGAATTTTACCAGCGCAATCACTGCAGAATTTTGCAAATTGTTCCGAATTCGCCAATGTTTGACAACCGCGTACCACCCGCAATCCAATGGCTCGCTCGAACGAAGCCACCATGTCCTAACCGAATTCCTGAAAACACAAATAGGAGACAACGGAGATTGGGACAGATGGATAGTGTTACGTCACGTTTCCAATAAATATTTGATAATAATTATCAAATAAATAGTGCAAACTATGAGTATTAAATTCTCCTGTTTTAAGCCTACCTTTCGGAAATAGCTTGGGATCGGAGTAAATGCCAAGAGGAATTAAATAAGAAATGAATAATCTTCCTTTGAAACTTTAATTATTTGTTATACATGCTAATGAAGAAAAATCAAGGGAATTGATTCCATCAATTTAAATTTTTTTTTTTTTTAATTCAAGGATTGGTCAATGTCGAATTTTAAATTGATGGGGAACGATTTCCTTGAGAACAATACTTTTTTTTATGTGAACATTGAATTTCTCTAACAATTTTAACAGGATTCCTTTTTTTCTTTTTATAATTGATTTCCTTAATTAATGAAATTTATCCCTTTTCGTCGACCATCCTTAATTGAATTTCAAAGGATATTCTAATTTTAAAACCTTTAATATTAAATATTTCTTCTGAAGTGTTGCTCTAGCAGATCTCTGAGGTTTTTCTCGGGAGGTCCTCGATTTTTTCTTTCCTTTAGAAAAAGTTGAATTAATTAATAATCGCGAATTAAAATTTTTTTTTTCAAAAATTTTTAAATAATTCAATTTGGTGGTTTGGAAAATCGAGTGATCGAATAAATCACAATATTTGGGAAAAATTGATTAATTAAAATTCAACCTTAATTGAAATAACTCGCGTTATAAAGTTTTAATTTAATTAACTCGGTATTTGGGAAAATTTATAAAAATTTAATTTTTATTGAAATAACTCGTGTTATAAAATTTTTAAATTTAATTAATACA
>NW_011887849.1:224326-253341 GCF_000806365.1 Fopius arisanus
GACTGTTTCCAAGGGTAATTTGACGCCAAGGGTGATAAGGCCCCTTGGTAACGCGTTTTCTTTCGTTATTTTAATATGAGAATGTTCATTTAACATTCTCATATTTGAAACCCTTACTTGTTTTATTTTTGTAAAACAAGTACTGGAATTTTTTGATTCAATTTTTGGTTTTAAGTTTAATAATTAAATTTTATTATTGTTGTTAGATTCTATTGAAATTTCATTTTTCAATAGATTTCAACAACAATTGTGTACGTTCGGACGTAACAATAGACATGGCGATGTTCGCGTACAACGCCAGCGTACACGAGAGCACAGGCTACGCGCCTCATGAATTCGTTTTCGGGATAAAACCGCGTGTGCCCTCCGCAAGATCACTCGAAGGAATCGGAGGAAAACCGTATGGAGCCCTATTCCAAGAATTAACGGAAGGCCTGAGAAGAGTTCGCGACAAAGCCCGAATAAATTTAATAAGGTCAAAAGAAAAGTTAAAAAGATACTACGACAGAAGGATCGGAGAAACACTCCTTGAACCAGGCGACAGCGAATGGGTCTGTAAAAAACCCAAAACGTGCAAAAGGGATGATGATTGGAAAAGACCATACCGCATCCTAGAGATCCTTGAGAACAATAATGTCAGAATCCGGATGGAAAGGGGACCAAAAGTAGTCCATCGAGATAAACTGAAAAAAGCGCGATTTCGAGAACCCGGCCCCCCGAGTGAAGAAATACGCGGAGGGAATGCATAAAATTTTCCCCATTTTTTTTTCTTATTATTATTACGTTTTATTTCTTATTTTATAAGGAAGTTCTCTCGAGATTATTCTTATTTACCACATAAATAAAGGCTAGTGATAAATAAGAAGGGGAGTGAGCACGAGAGAATAACAGTAAGGACACAAGACAGGCAGAAACATTTTTTTTTTCCCTTTCCGTGTGTTTCAGGCTCGCCGGGAGCCCAGAAGCTTCAGGCGTAAAAATAACTAAGCTGGAAGGTGAAAATGGGATCCTGTCAACGAAATACGCGAATCTACGGATCTACCACACGGTGTGGAACATGGTCACGCATGTTGACGTATCGGAATTCTTAGGAAAACGTCAAGTCCTTGTACGACATTGGCTAGGGATGAAAGGAATATGTAGCCAGTTGGGGAGTGATTGTAGCTTTGAGACACAACTAGACCAAGTAATAAATCGTCTCGACGTGTTAGATGGTACCCATAGACACATGAGAGAGTTACTATCAGACGACCGAGATAGAGGACAACGGGCTGTCCTGGGATTCGTGGGGAAAATTAGTAAAATTCTCTTCGGAACAATGGATACGGACGACGCAGACTATTACGATAAAAGTATCGAATCACTGCGGAATACGAGTCGCGAAACCTTGGCCCTTCTGGCAAATCAAACACACATTATTCGGTCAGAATTTGAGTCGATTCATCAGACTCTTCAGGGACTGAACAATGAAATCAGGAACCTGAACTTGACCGTCCACATTGCAGCCAGAAGACTTCTCGAACGGATAGAGATTGTGAGATATAACGGGAAAATGGCGAGCATATTGTCAGCCTTTGAAGCGGAATTAAACGAGTACGAACTCGACACTCAAATGCTAATTAACGCAATACTTTTCGCTAAAAGAGGACAGTTTTACCCGTCAGTTATGTCGCCAGAAAATATCATCAATGCAGCAACGGAAGTTATCAGACACAACCGAGGTGTGGAGTTTTCAGCTCAGCTAGAAATTCCACACATTACAGAATTATTAATACTCGCTGACCTGACGGCGTACTTCCATAAGGAAAAGGTCGTCTTCGTTATAACGCTTCCATTGCTGGAATTGACAAAATATACGGTTTACAAACACTTAACCCTGCCCATAAAGCTAAGCAACATGTCCACTCCTTTTGTAGCCTTCATAACGCCCAGTCATCCCTACACCGCCGTCTCGGAGCAAGCAAATACTTATTTTAAATTAGACAGTGAGGACGTTAGTCACTGCAAAACAGGGGCAACTGGACTCATATGTCGGGCCACTCGTCCGATATATGAGGTCCATGGAAACAGAGATTGCGAGGTACAGATGACCACTAATCCTCGGTTTTCCAGCTCTGAGATATGCGATGTACGGGTGAAGGCAATGACACTAACATACTGGGCGCGAATAGACAATTCCAATTCGTGGATTTTCTCTGTTGTCACGGAAGACGAGATACGAGTGAGCTGCTCAAGGCACGAGCCATCCACAATCATTATCACGGGAACGGGGAAAATCACCCTCTCCCCGGATTGTGAGGCCCGATCACGATCCGTCACCCTCACTCCATTCATTGAACTGACTTCCGAATTCGAAACAAAATTCGTGGACAGGGTCGCCCTGGACATTCCGACTATCCTAAAGGAAACGATCCGCGGACTTGGCCCAAGTAATCTTTCCGAAATTTTAAGCGGTACGAACTTGCTCCAGGCAGTTCAGACTGGACAGAATGACGAGGACAGTATCAATAGAGACAGCCTGGGACTGCAAGTCATTATTGATACGGCTAGGGCACTGTCCAAACAGAAAGATACGACTAGACAACTCCGAAGAGTAGAGCACGGGCTAGGGTACGCGGGGATTTCGCTGGGAATTTTCGGAATGACTGCCGGGCTATGTTGGAAACTATCACTCTGGTTAAAGGTCTCCGCATTGTGGGGCGGGATGAGAGGATGTCTAGGTACTCGCAGCAGGGGAAAGAGCCCTCGCAGACACCGATCCAGAACGCCTCCCAGGGAAGAGGAATCGCCCAAACGCCCCAGACCAACAACCTCAGAATCACCGGTACCTCTGAGATCGATGGTTCGAGAGGTAATCAGAGAACTTCCCGTCATCATGAGGCCAACCCAAACAGCCACAATCACCAAGATCATGGAGCCCGAGCGACCACTAGGACACCCGGTTCGCACGCATTCAGTGGACACCCTGGTATCAGTTGGAGACTTGGGACTATTGATGCCCAGAAATCACCCCGGATCGGTGGAAAGGTACCCCCCGGCTTCTCGAGGCCGGGCAAACCCACCAGGACGTGCCGGCTGGCAGGTCGTCGAGCCGCATTGGGGTGAGCACCCCTATGCTCCCCAACACTCATCACGGAGAGACTTGGGTGGCTGGTACCTTGACAATCAAAGAAGAGGAAAGACCAAGACCAGGACCAGATTAAAAAATGAGCTAGAATGCATTTTTATATCTATGAAAATTGAAAAATTGAAAATGTATTAGCATGTAAGAAAATTGTAAGGGTCCGGTCGAATAGGTTTTTTTTTATTTTTTCAGTAGATCTAGGTCTTATAGAAACCATCATTAGTTGAACTACTTAAGTCCATGCAACTTAATTGCATTAAAAATCCATTACAATGATTTTGTTTATTGCTCATAAAGCAGAGACCAATAGCCCATATGGCAGGGAAGTTGATAGCTCATCAGGCATAAGATGGCCCATATGGTATAGACTTGGAAGAAGTCTTATTTTTTGGATTTACTGTTGTATCCTTCGGGATAGCAACAGTTTTATTAGGGGAGTGTGACGTATTGAGATTAAACAATACGTCGGTTTTCAGAAATAAGATATCTAGAAAAATTAACCACAATGGTGAATGATAGAAACGAGAGAGATGATCCCTCTTTCCTGTCATCCAGACATGGCATCAGCAGTCCCACGGTCAGATAGAAGTCCAGTTCTAGGTATGCTGAGCTGTTTGACTGACTTGGCATCAATGATACCAAGAAAATAACAATGGAAACTAACCGTGAGACTGCTTAGCTCAGCAAGTAGAAACTTGGAAAGAGCTTGGACAAAGATAGGAAGACTCTAGAAGAGCAGAATACGGTCGGCAGGGGAAGAGTCGAGACATCGGGAGCTGATCAGAGCGGATCTCTGAGCTCCAGACCTTAAGCCAACTAAGAATCAAACGTCCAAGTCTCGTCCAGTAATAACGCGTATACTGACCTAGTAGTTAACCATTATCGTGTATTTTAACCAATTTAGTCAATAGACAACTATTTTACCTATTAATTACGCGAGTGGTTAATAAACAACCGAAGAATTCTTCCCAATCCTACACCAACCTCTTACGAGTGAGCGGACCCCCCGTGACCTCGACCTAGAGCTAGTCAAGGAGGAAGTGACGGGTTAGCAAAAGCTACAGCTAGCCAAAACAAACAAAGCAAACAAAAAAGTAATTTATCATTATTTGAGTTTTACCTCCGGGTAAAACTCACCAAAACGTCACAAAGGAAACAAGTAGTAATCGTTGGTGAATGGTAGGTGTGACTCAAAATTAAATATTAAGTGACTATAAAAACAATCGAGAACTTAGACACAATCCAACCAAAAAATCCAATTAAATCAACTGAGTGAAAGACCGGTACTCCTCCTAAGTATCTGTAATAGTGAATTATCAGTCATCTGGCAGTGAAAAGAGGTCGAATCGCCCTAAGAATTCACATTTTAAGAAATGTAACGTGACATTTTCGTATGGGGGTTGGAAATGCTCGTCACCTTCGCCCTATTTCCCTAAAGCCTAACCAAACCTGCTAAAATTAAATCAAATGGGCGTCAGGTAATTTTTAGCCGGAATTACCAAACCGGAAAATCGCTAACACTAACTCAACTAATTTCGATTGTCTCTATTACCCATCGTAAACTCAAAAAAAAAGCATTTTTCCAAAAGGGAACAGAAAGGGAAAATCAGGCTTCGGAGAAAGGTAACGGTCCTGGTTCGCTCAGTGTGCGGGTTATAGAGAGAGGGGTGGATCTTGGGTGGAAACGGGGTATTTTGGGCATGCCTAATCATGGGTTCAATTACCATCTAAATCAACTGAAAAGGAAAGGTAAATATGATCTCCAAAAAAAAGGTAGCTTATTCAACTAATATTCTGAGGTAATCCCAAAAAGATGCGACTATACAAATTAATTATTAAGTGCTTTCATGCGTAGCCCCTCCTTGTTACCATTGGGTTTTGCCTGCAAAGATTATCGCCCGGCGATAATCCGAGAATCACCTTATTCCTCATTTTAGCGTACCGGGAAATCAACCATTTCCCGGAATTCCTGGGAAGACTTTAATTACCTCAGGACTATAAATCTGATGCCCCGCGGGACGTTTAACCACGCGGAAAAGAAAAAAGAAGCAACAAAAAAAAGTGTCGACCCCTCGGACTCGAACCCACTCTGCTCGGATCTGAAGAGAGTGAGAGAGAGGGAAAACCACTGGCCACCGTTGGCCGTGGAAAATTCGTTCACCTGAAAATCGCTCCTAAAACTCAAAATTTTGGTAGATTTCGGGAAAAATGCCCACTGGCGTGGCCAGGGGAGACCCTAGTATTTTGGGGAATCACTAGCGAGGGAGAAACTCCCTCGAAAAACACTCAAAATGGAGAATGAAATTCAGCCAAAACCATGGTTCCTATTTTCACTCAAAAACCACCCTAAATGAGGGAAATTCCCTCGAAATTACCCACCAACATGATCAGGGGAGCCCCTAGTATTTTGGGGATTCATCAGCGAGGGAGAAACTCCCTCGAAAGCCACTTAAAATGGAAGATGAAATTCAGCCAAGACCGAGGTTGCTATTTTTACCCAAAAACCCCACCAAACGAGGGAAATTCCCTCGAAATTACCCACCAACATGATCAGGAGAGCATTTTGGGGATTCATCAGCGAAGGGAAAAACCCTCCGAAAACCATCCAAAAAGGGATGGAAAAAGTCAAGCGAAGCCGGCTCGGACAAGGCCACGATATGTCGTGGAAGTAACCACAATAAAGGTGGAATAATCGCTCATAAAACACTAATTATGAATGCCCAACTCACCTTTGGGGGTTTCCTTCCCTTCGTAGTGGTCTTCCTGACCATAATCCTCATTAATGAACTTCACGTAATCCTCAATTGCTTGGCTCACAGCACATGTACACGACTCGTCACGGTTAATGTATAACTGATATGGCGAGGTCAGGGTAACAGGTGGGTCACGCACAGCCGAAAATCAGGCGCTCCCTGATTGGCTGGCGTTAGTTGCTAGTTGTGGCGCAGTGCGTCTAGCGACAATTCAAATTTAACTCTATAATCGATATAATCCTAACATCTTTTCATTAATTTAACGGGGTATCGGGGCCTTTTTAATCACTTTTCCCGGGGAGCATGAGTAGTAAAAGAATCTTTCTTACTATAGGATGACTGATTTATTGTGTGGAATGAATCAAAGGACAAATGTAGGTATGAGTGAGATGAAAGTATGTCGCCAGAATGTATAAACCCAGACTCTAATGTTTATATAAAGGTGTCGAATGTCCGTTGCGTGGTGAAAGAAAGACCCATTGTTAGACTGAGCGCGAGAGGAATGATTTTTGGGAATGAATGCGACTTGTGTGTTTATGTGTGTCGTACGAGTGGAATGAGTGTGACGAAGAGAATCATAATAAACGAATGTGTTTGGATGGTACGAGAGGACGAGGTATGAGTCAGTCGAAGGATGAAGTTTGAGCAGTCAAGATCGTAGATCTGCATTACATGTATTTTTTTTCATTATTAATAAATATCTTAAGATCAGTTAAAATTATCCCTGTCCCCTGTACCCTGATCCTACATTACTTTAACCATAAACTTAAAACTTAGTAGTTCCTACTAATCTCGAAAATTATTAAAAATTCAATTTAATCACTAACGCGTAAGCAACCTGGCAATCCGGGGCGAATAAGGGTTGCACTTATTCCCCCCGGCCTTCCACCAACACAAAAACAGAAACGTAAACGTAAACGTAATCCTAATCTCATGCCCCTACTAATCGGAACGCCAATTATCCATTGAACTTCTGATATTTTGTATTTAATTAAAGTACCGGACGGCTCTATTTTGGCCCTTCTTCTCGGCATTTTAGGCCCTTAACCCTAGCCCTAGACCCTGATTTTCTAATCTAACTAAACCAGGGGCTCGGTGTCCCTGGACGCGATGATCCCCGTAATGTTTTGTGGATGGCATTGGGGGGGTTTCGACATCGCTAACGGACATCCCCACATGTCCGTTACAGAAATAAGAACCATTCGCAGTTAGTAATCAGCAAATTGTAAAATCTCCAATAGACCCATCAAAGATTGCAAGGGGTTCCTTAAATTCTAACTATCCTCACCAACCAATGTAAATTAATATATACATTCCAATAGAATGTAAGGTTGTATGAGCCAATATCTCTTATTTCTTCATTCATTCATGCAACCAGTTTAATCCGAAAATGACCAACGGTAAGAGCGAAAAACAATCCAGCGTCTTCCGAAATTAATTAACAAATTCCAGCATTATGAACTAAAATCAATGTCCTTCGACGCGAAAATTCTCCGGACATAACAATAGTATCATAGTCGTGATAATTTTTAGGATTATATTTCACAACACTACCGCCACCGAAGTAATTAATCAACTCTTGAGGTGGACGCAAATTGTCATAGCTATCAAGATAGATGACTTCATGATTCTTCTTTTTATGTGCAACCCAATGAGTGCCGGGACCATCTTTATCATCAAGATTCACTATAGCTGATTCACATTTCCAGGGCGCACCTCGAGGCAACGCATTTCTCATATAAACTCCGCGAAAATGTGGAATTTTCATGATGCTGGCATACTTCATCAAATCACCATCAGTGAGAGCTTGGTGCGGTAGTTTTACAAGTTTTTGTGATTCAAATGTAAACCCAGGCCAGACTTATAGGGTTTTAAGTATATTCCCTTGCCGAGAGCGATGGATTCCATGGTGCGATTGTGACGTTTACTGTCTTCCAGTTCGGCTCTGTCATGTTTAGAACTGTTGACAGCTTTGGCTATACCAGCAGCTCCACCCGCTACGGCACCTGTCGCACTGAGTCCTGCCAATAATGGAATTAAAAATGCTGGTAAAATGCCGCCAATTTTCGATGGGATGGGGAGAATTCGAGGTGTTGGCTTCATTTTTTTCCTCCCTCCAACATTTTCAACTGCTTCACGTGCACCTTTAAGCGCGCTCATCACGGCATTGGGTCCAGGCTGCATGGAGCTTTTGGCGGCTCGTATAATCCGTCGCAGTCGTATCTTCTTCTTTACACTTCCCCCTCTACGTTTCTGCCCGCCACCGCCGCCACAACCACCGCCCCCACAGCCTGCAGTTTTTCTCTTTTTCTTCGCACCAGCACTAATGTTTAGCCCCATACCGAATTTATGTTTCATCTTCATGAGGTCACTCACACTCCAAGCAGCCGCCTTCTCGCCAACACTAGCGTCTTTAGCAAATACCCTGCGCGTAGCTTTATCTTCCAGAATTCTATCAGCCGTGTGTCTAGCTGGCGAATTTTCTCTATTTTTTGAATATGCTATATCGTGCTCTTTACACGCTTTATCCAATGGATTTATCCCAGAATCACCGCGTGCTAATCGTCTAGCCAACTTGGTACCCGGTCCACAATGCTGGTAGCCCGGTATATGCAATTCAATGGGTAACTTGTTGATGATATCGTTGACAATTCCTGTACCCTTCGGCGTTCTAAGACGTTTGCACACCACCATGCTCTCGCGCAGACTGAAGTGTAAGTCCATAAATGTCATGTATTTATGGAGGTTGCTAGCAGTTGTCAAGATGGAGTTCGAGCAGCAAAGTTCGAAGCTGCCAGTGATGAATTTCGATAAGATAACAGAGAAAATGAAAGCTGAACAAAAGAATCGTCACGGCCCACTTTTGCCCAAGACCGTACGTGCAATTATCTGTGGACCCTCAAACTGTGGTAAAACGAATGCCCTGTTCGCCCTCATTACCCATCCTAATGGGCTGAGATTTCAAAACGTCTATATTCACTCCAAGTCCTTAAATCAACCGAAATATCAGTTTTTGAAAAAATTATTGACAATAGTGAAAGTTATTGGCTATTTTCCATTTAATGATGATGAAGAGGTAATCAGACCCGAGGAAACTCATCCAAATTTTCGTATGTTATTTGATGATGTCGCGTGTGAAAAACAGGCCAATATGCGTACATTCTTTTGCATGGGTCGCCATCAATGTGTAGACTGCTTTTATCACTGTCAGACCTATGCACGTATTCCAAAACACTTGATATGTGATAATACAAATTTACTCCTTCTCTTCCGTCAAGATGGAATGAATTTGAAACACATTCATCAGGATCATGTTAATACAGACATGCCATACCCAGAGTTCAAAGATTTCTGCGCTGCTTGTTGGAATAATGATAAACACGGTTTCATCATCTTCAACAAAGACTGTGATTTGCATGAGGGACGCTATCGACGAGGAGTTGATTGTTTTGTATGTATAAAAACAAGCTGATGATTGGCACTGGAAACAGTGTGGAATTGAACGTAAAACCTTCAACATGCGGCGAACAGTCTTGCAAGAGGAGTCTGATGTATTGCATCACATTGCTGAGGCAAGCAAAGCAATTCGTCATAAATATCAAGCATTAAACATGGGCAAAGAAATGACCGAAAGAGCTATGAATGAGGCCTTGAAATCTGTAATTACTTCCCTTGAAAAATTGATTGATCAAGGTGCCATCCAGAAGAAAACGAATAAAAACAGAAATGAAAAATATTATTATGAAAAAAGAGGAGGCGGAGGAGGGAGGAGTGAAAGTTTATAAACAGGAAATTACAACATCAAGTACTCCTGAACCGTTAAGCAGTCAACACGACGATTCCAAAAATGCGGTGGCCTCAGTGCTTGCAGACGGAGCTGATGAATCCGCAGCTCAATCTGATGTTGGGAATGTTCTCCAATCGTATGTTAACATGTTCGGCACAAAAGAAGAAAAACATTTGGATAAACAATTTGGAGTTCGAAGAGTGGATGACCAATGGATAATTGGAAATGCTGAGGTGATCTTCAATGGAGATACAATGACTAGTGGTGACAAGCAGTTTCGCTTAACTTCAGCTTTGGCATCTTTGATATTCCATAGAGATCCAGAAACCGCTAATGTGACATCAGCAGATCAAATGCACCATGGTAAAATTCTGCGCCGTACAAATGCATATCGATTGTACTATGATCCAAATAAGGCAGTGAGACGCAAAAATCCTACGGAAAAATTTTTGAATATCATTGAACCTCTAATTAGACCGTATGAAAATAGCGGTAAAGGGCTAATGCCAGAGCTTATGGTGGCTCTAAGGACAATGTCCAGGAAAATGGATTATATTTACTGGGATAATCCAAATGAATTGGTGGATAGACTCCGCTTGCTCATGGCATCTCAAGCTACCGGTAATCCTAATCATTCCAGTGAAATTCGCTCCATTATCGAAGAACTACGTGAAGCTGGAATTATATATGAAAGTTCAGACTCGCGTGAATCATCTCATTCTCATCATGAGTGTCGATGTGTTTGGACGACAGTTATCACACAGCAGCAAGCTCACCACTGTTGGAAGACGAGGTCCGCCAGGTGATGGATTTACACGTACTGCTGACGGGAATTATAGTTTAGAAGGAAGGAGGTTATGCCATATTGCTGATCCAGTGGTAGATTCTGATGCTGTTTCGCTGCATATTTTGCATAAACGTCTGAAAGCTGAACGTGATACAGTTGTGCAGAAATTGGAAGTCCAAGAGAGTAACATCAGGGATTTGAATAGTGCATTCACTAAGCGTTTTGTGAGAGTCGAGAAAATAGTAGGACTTCACGAACGTGCAATTCGCAAAATTAATAAACAAGAAAATGGAGTCCAAGAGGCGAACAATAGCAGCGGAACTTCATCGCCCGGCTCGACGAAGCTACCCAAGGAGACGAGTTGATGTTCGTAGCCTGGATGAAAGGTGGCAGTCTGATCTCGTGGATATGATCAAATATGCACACAGCAACAAAAATTACCGCTATCTTCTAACGATAATTGATATTTTCTCCAAGTATGCATGGGCCATTCCCATTGAATCAAAAAGTGCCAATGACGTTGTGGATGCCATGAATATCTTCTTGCAAGAGGGGCGTAGTCCAAAAAAACTTCATGTTGATCAAGGCAAAGAGTTTTACAATAAAAATTTTCAAGCTCTTATGGGGGGCATCAGATACACATGTACTCAACCTTCAGCAGCCTCAAGGCATCGATATGTGAACGCTTCAATAGTACATTGAAAAATAAAATGTGGAAACAATTCTCAATTGGTGGAACGTATAAATGGATTGATACTGTTGGTGATTTAGTTGCAGACTATAATATCACGAATCATCGTACAATAAAAATGAAGTCTAAAGATGTTACATCCAAGAATGAAAAATCGTTGCTGAAATCAATTTATGGAAACGTACGAGAGGATAAGAAGGGGAAAGTTAAATTCAAAGTGGGTGATAAAGTGCGAATCAGCAAGTATAAAACTGTTTTCGAAAAAGGCTATACCCCCAACTGGACAACTGAAATATTTACAATTAAAGAAGTGCAAAATACCAATCCCGTAATATATAAGCTGGTTGATGGACAAGATGATGCTACTGAAGGTGGCTTCTACCAAGAGGAGTTGAGTCACGTCATGTATCCAGATGTGTTTCTCGCTGAGAACGTGCTGAAGAAGAGGGGGAAGAAGGAATATGTCAAGTGGCTGGGATTTGATAATACTCACAACAGTTGGATGGACTCTAATCAAATGTAATTTTATAATAAAGAAAAATATTATTTGGAAAATATTTGTGTCTTTTATTCATTGTAACCATAAGGCACCGTGTCTCTTGACTCAAGTAAAACAATTCTCTTATCATCATCATAACTCAGTGCTAACTTGTTCTGTTTCACCATCTAAACTTGATGTTTTTTACTTTAAATGAAATATTGTGGTTTCACCAGTTTCTTCTGCTGAAAGAGACAGTTTTTATAGTCTTCAAAGGTAATTGTTCTCAGTGTTGCCCCTCTCACACCCTTGGCTCGTTTTTTCTCTCTCACATCATCCAACACCTTGAAAGGATAAAGCTTGGCACGCAGGCCCACAAAATCACTCATCATTTTCGCACTCAAATAGACCAAAGGGCAAGTACTGACTCATCGCTGCTCCATATAAATTGTTGACATCAAAGTACATGAGATAGGACTCCTCTTCGTTTGGATTATAATTCCCACCCATATACGGATTGTTGGCATGAGCATAGCGATTTGTACATTGAGCTACACCACCTCGGATCCCTTTTTCAATGAATAAGAGCGTATCAGCGTCTGCAAAAGTTCGATTTCCACTTTGGTGCATTTTAACATTCCATCGAATGCCAGTCCAGGTGCTGTGTAGTAGTGCAGTGGGTCGAGTTTGTAGACTAAGAAACAACTTTTTCGGAAATTCTCAAAAATGTCAGCTAAGAAGAGAACATCAGTTTTTAAGTAGAGGTCGGAATTTTCACCAAGTGTTGTAATATTAAATGTTTTCCAAACTTCTTGCGCATGAGCATAATCGTCCGCTGAACTTTCTTGATTGTTTAGTGTGGAATAAAAAGCTGCCCTCGATGGCAATTCTCCATCATTCAATCTATCCCAATTATCCAAATATTCATATGGGAATACACCTTTACGCATTAATAAATGGAATTGCTCAGCGTTGCAATGAGCTCGTGTAATTATCTTGTGTTCATGAGTCAAGTAGGCGGCCAATTCTTCCAGGCTACTAGCCATAAATCTACATGAATCAATGAATCTTAGGTTGACTTTTGTTTGTGGAATAGATTTCTTGAATGAAATGTACTTTTCTTTTGTTAGAGGCAGCAACTCGACAGATCCATTGGACTCCTTCACTAAATCCACAATTATAAAATGAGCATCATACCCCGAAAGATTGTGAAAAATCACTGGTATTTCATGTGAATTTTTATAGTTTACATTACATCCACCATGCGCAGCTCCACGATATTTAGCTGTGAAGTGGCAATGATCTCGATGTGTAATATCTGTCAAAATGAATGGTCCCTCACATATATGACGCACTCGGGCTGCTGTGAATTCTCGGGACTGTGCGTACGTGAGCGGCTCCATTGGTACAATCATTCTTAGTTTATCATTCACCATCACTCCGATTTTCTTTAATTCATCCATGAACCACGCAATACAATCACTTCCACGTTTAATTTCAAAGCGCGATAAATTATTATCAAAGGAACACTGCAAGTAAAAGGCGACACTGTATGGAATATGTTTTCGATGTAATCTATGATCATCACCGTCATCACTGGGTCGTAGAATACACTCGAAATTAGCGTAAATCGTAAATGGTACAGCCACCTGATATCTGTAATTTTTAAATTTCAAGAATTTCATCTCCTCTGATGTTAAAACCATTTTGCACTTATTGATAATGGAACAATCCTGTCTATGGCTCTCATAATTTTTATCCGTGTGAAAATGACACAAACACTGATCACAAAGCCACATACGGTGTTCAAAACGGGAGATTTGCGCGTTCACAAGTCTTGAGAGATCTCTTCTCCATACGAAATGGTAAATTGGTTGAACATCAGCGGAGACATGCACATTCGAACAAAAGAGAAGTAAATGAATTGTAGGTATGCGCGAGTTCATCTTGCTGAGGTAGAAAGGGACAATTTCGTTCTCACTGTTCACTCCATATTCAACTCCATAAACATTAATTGACAGGTCATTCATTTTCTCAAATTATGGAATATCACTCAAAGTCATGGAGAAGCGAATGTCTGCATAATCAATTAGCTTTTGACTATGTGGAAGAGTTGTTGTGGTATAATCACGATATGATGAAGTAGCACATCGATGCGTCTTTACGGATAGAGAGCGGCAATACCTGACCACAAAAAACAAAATTCATCCGAATTTTTGACATTGACAACAGCTTTTTTACATTTAGCCCCCCTGTGCTCTCTGAAATACCTTTGACGATAGTCCACAAGTCATTAGCACCACAATTACGTGCATCATGAAAACGGGACCAAACCGGCCCGTGATTTAACCTATCGAAATTGCTTGAAAACCCTATGTGATCGTGGGATTGACACGTAGCAGTTACATGGGTTGTTACATCACGAAAGGCTCCTTCTACCCACTCTATCATGTTCGCGTTAGCGGGAGGGTCCAATCTTGATGACACATTCCTTAACTTTCATTTTAAAATTATGGTATTTTTTACATGATTCAGCAATTATTTCGAAGCGGTAACCTGGGGGTAAGATATCCTCGTGAGAGTCGATTTTGTCCTTATTTTCTGCATTTTTTGGTCGGCCCACTGTAGCAGATCTCGTTATTGCCCCTCCTACTTGACGTTCTACGAGAAAAGCAAGCACTTCAGTGATTTCGTATAATTGTAATGTATAATGCCTCACCTTTGAAGAGTTTAATAAGTCCATATTCCTCCTCTTTGGTGTAAGTATGGTATAAATACCGAGAAACGTCTAGAAATAACATCCAGGAAATTTTTGGAATGAATAAATGAAAAAAGCGCACGTATTTAAAAATAGTTGGTAAAATCGCGAGCTTATTATTATACCGCTAATGTTTGGTTCCTCTTCACTCGCATCCTCGCGTAGTTCACGCATAGCTGAAAAGTTGTCTAAGCTGACTTGACAACGGCGTAGCAGCTTTGCCTCCTCTGTCTCAACACCATCGATGCATAAGTCCTCATCGCTATCGGATGAGTAGCATGAGGCGCATTCGTTCATTTCTATAGGGCCTATCTCTGGTTTTCGTGCTCGTCTGATCATGTCGTATAGCGCCTCTCTCCTTGCTCTCAATTGCAATCTTCTTTCAACTGCAGAGCTGTGTGTCGCCCATGCATCATCTTCACTATCCGTATCAGAATATAGCTGTATACCGGAAGGGCCCAGCTGCGGTGAGGGTGAGCGAGCATTAACAAGAGGGAACATGTATCTTTTCTTTTTTACTGGTCCTACAGATAGTGCACTCCCAGCACACCGTTTCTGGTATTGAGGAATAACCTGTTCATCATCCTCCTCTCACGATGTTGAATCTTGGAGACCCTGTTCCTCCCTTACTCCTAAGCAGAGAGTGGGTGGGCCTTATATTGTAACTGTGAGGTATATGAACGAATGATGAAAATACAATACTTACGTTTGGAATGTCCGAAAAGTGATGATAGACACTTGGCGTCGCGTTTGTTAGAAAACAGCAGAGCACGCGTAACCACTCGGGAAATTCCTCTGTATGACGTCAAGAACCCCTGCCGGTAAGCCTGAGATAGTACTCGACAGGGTGTATGACAAACTATGCGCTCTAGTATTCTGTTCAATGTTAGCCGCGATAAACTATCCCAATATTTGGTTCGTTGATCAAAAAACAACTCCTGATACGACGGTACTTGATCGCAAATGAAATCTATCAGTTGTAATAACAAATAGAGATATCGTGTATTTTTTGGATTGTCTTAAGACGCCATTGTAACTGTTTCAAAACGATCTCTTTCAAAAGTAAAACAATGAATAATATCTTCAAGCGAATCACACTGTGGACATAGGACATCTGAAAAGCTGCAATAGACAGCGTTCTTATAAATATGGTGATCGACGAGAGTACAAACATGAAATTGCGACTTGGGAACACGTGATGCAGGGTCAGCATTTCAAAAATCGTCAAAATCACACTGCCAATGAAGCACGGATAATGTTACACACTGATGTCTTAGGATGATTCGTCATCTGCGGATATTGTGATTTTGTCTTGGACAAAAGACATGATCATAACTGCATATTTTGGACACGTACCGCACCGATCAGCAATCCAGAGGTGAAAAAATAAAGTGATGATACAATTACATGCGCGTGTCTTTTTTTTTTTGTTTTGACTGAAACCCACACACGTAAATTTTTGAGGGATCAATTTGGTCAAGGCGACTACGTCTATTGGCTGATCGTCTAATTACGCCTACATGATTGGCGGATCCGCGGCTGGTAATAAGTGAGAAGAGTATATATTTGAGGGGCTTGCCAAGAATTATCAGTACTCTTTCAGCAGTTGTTGTGTTTGTGTCGTTAAATTTCTTGCGAACTGTGGAGGAATAAAGGTATGTAATCAATTGTGAATTTCGTCCATACGCTTGATTCGATTTCACGATATTAATTTGTGCTCATGTTAATTACAAAAAAGATCTTTGAAAAATGGCTGAGCGAAGTATCAACAAAATCGCCCGATGTGAGCCTCTCCCCGTGAAGCGCATTGATGACCTAACTCTGGGCGTGGATTATCAGATTACTGCATTCAAAAGTGTTAACACCAAATATGGTAGAAGAATCGTTGCTACTCTGGGTGCTGAGCATGATGTTTTCCTCCCTGCCCGTGTATCTACAGCACTTTTGGGCGATCACGCAGAATATATCTATCATAAGACATTGCTTGTAGAGGGTCGTTTATCTATACGTTTTCTGGAGGGCCCTTATCACCCGTGTGAATTCATATATAAAGACGTTTAATTTTTGTCTGCATCATCTTTTCAAATTGATTGTATAATGAACGAATATATAATATGGAGAGCAATGTTTTTGCCTTTGGCATTTGATTATTTAAACCCTCATACATTCTCTCAGCGTCTTCATTACATTTGTTGCGAATGGTGATGCATATGCATATCACTTTTCACTTACCGTCGAGGGGGTGAAATATAGAAGAAAAGATGGGCCGCATTTTTGCTTACACCTCAAATTGAGGAGCTCCTGATGTTAGGAGTGGTCTTTGTGTATGTCGATCATTTAGATGCTCATCTGACTCTGTGGTGTAGTGCTCGATCGGTGTTAGATTTTTTAGTGGATTTGGGAACAACCCGGAGATATCGGAGGCTACGAAGGAGAAGACGGTGTGAGGTTGAACAGCGGGAGGCTGATTCTACGCCGAAAAAGTGGGATTTTCGAATTGAAAACGAAGTGGTATCTGTTGAAGTGATAGTCGCTGAATTTGAAAGGGCTCTGAGTGACGGTCGTGAGCATATTTTAAGTGTGACGGAAGGGTAGACAGTGCGAAGGGCTGCATCAAAGGCTTTCGTTCTGGAATTGAAACGCGATATTAGGGACAATACAAGTGATCGTCATAGAAAAAATGCGTCTAATTGGGAAAAATTTTCGATATCCCCCTGGCTGCGCATTCATGATTGAAGCAGTGTGATAGTCACTCAGAAAGGGTGCTTGATACAACAACTCGTGACGGGCCTTGTGGCCATACTCGACAAACTTATGAGATCGAGTATTATGACGGCAAGGTCGTGCGTGAGGGGGTGGATGAGATAGTGTTGCACGCGGGCAAGCCAGAAAATGGTAAGTTTCCAATTGTAATTGTCGATATATGTTAGAAAATGCGTGATAGTGATCCATATTTATGTTTGATTACAGATACGAGGTCCATTGACGTTCCGTCAGTGAAACCCTGCTGTGTTGTGTTACAACGGCTATCGCGGCGGGAAATAGTTAGCTTCAAATTGCCAAAATTGAAGCGGTGTGCCCCGAGGGAAAGGCGTCCATCATGCACCCGATCTCTAGAAGAGGAACTGGAGAGGGAATGTACCCTTCAACCGCCATCTTTGGAGAAGATGTCACCTACGGCATATGGAAACATACCGAAAAGGAGACGTGGCAGACATCGGAAAATGCCTCAGTTGTTTCCCGTGGCGGAATGATATATTTTATTCCTTTCAAAATTCATTTTTTTTACTATAATAATTTTGTTCTGAACTTCAAGACCTGCCATACACGGCAATGAACTTTTACATTTATTTATTTGGTTTGTTCATTATCTAGTTGTTGGAGAATAAAATTATTAAACTTAAATTGTGTGTGATTATTAAATAAAAAAGAAATGGTATCAACTCGTCTCTGTCGACATTGGAATTGGCAAGGTAAGCACCCCTGGAGCCGGCTAGTCTGACCTTCGCCGCCTAGGATGTGTTACCGTGGAGAAGACGTCAGAGTGCACGTGCAAAACTGCAAGATCAGCACATTGTTCCAGAGCGTGTAATCAGCTTGGTGATCGGTCGTACGTCAGGCGTCCATTTTTTTTCAGTCATCAACGAAGCGCGGTCGCGAGAAGAAGCCGAGATTTTAGTGAAGTGTTCTTTGCACCACAAGTGAGGATTATTGTGTGTTGTGTTGTTGTTGTGTTGTGTGAACGATGAGGGTTACGGGCAAAAATTTTGTGGCCCCCCTGAGCACGGTCACCACGGAGGAGGAGGACGAACCAACACCCTCAACCAGCGGATGTTGCCCTGTGGTGTCGCACCCTACGACACCCTCCTCGGATGCTGAATGGTCCTCGTCGGCGTCATCATCATCGGCGGAACCGGTCTTCATCTGGACGCCACTCGGGGGTACCATCCCCATCGCCGACGACCCGGACCCGTACGAGCTACGGGCGCGGTACGACGGGTTGGACTCCCAGCTCCCCGACCGAAGGTGGCATCTCCGGGTGGAGCAAACCTTGGTGTTCCCAACAGAGCATCTTGAAAACGACACCCGTCATCGAGGAAGGTGCCGTCCACCTCACCTGAGCTGGTGGGAAACGGGTGGCCCGTTTCCTATGAGCATTCCTCCAGAGGAATACGCCCAAGATCATCTGGAGTGCTGGCTGGCCACGGAGAGGTTACAGCTCGACGACTGGGACGCCGAAGATGAGGAGCTAGCCCAGGTGTCGCACTTCAGTGAATCGGACGAGGGCCAGGATGTTGAGGATAATTTAAATATGGAGTGGTAGGGTGTGGCAGAATATTGACTGAGAGTGTACTTTTTTAGTTTAGTCTTATGATTTAGTGCAGGGCTGGGCAAACTCTGCTCTGAGAGCAAGTCGTGCTCCCTACCTCTATTAGTGCGTAACAAAGGGTAGACGAAAGCCCATTGTATCGAGTGATGGGCCTTTATGACCCAGATCGTAAAGGCGCTTCTCCTCCGCTGAGATCAACCGAAGTGGGGGTGACGCTTAAGAAAAGGAAAAGAGGAGAAATTAGACTCAAGTAAAGGAAAAGCAGCGAAATAAGCCGATCAGGAAAATTTCAATTTTTTTTCATGTGTGCATTAAAATATAATTAGATGCCCGACAAGTTTTACCCTACCAGAGGATAAATTCTTGGCAGATGGTTCATGGGATACTCCCCACCTTAGGACCTGTGAAGCCCCCACTACTGCCCCCACTATGCTAGTACTAACACCCTTATTATTGAAATGGTTGTAAACTTGATTGGATTTCTAATTCTAGTTTAAGGCTCTGCTCCGAGCTACCTGGAGATTGCCCATGCCTGATTTAGTGACTTAGTGACTATAGGATAGTGAGTAGTTCGTGGCAATCTGACGTTTTTAATGAATCCTGTGTGCGAGGATTAACGTGCGTAAAGAAAGGTGAATTATTATTATTATATTTTTTCGGGAGTGTAGGGGGCAGAACGGCTCGCTGGGCAACTGTCGTGTCGGGGAAGGGCCTACGTGGGGTATACGCGCAAATTTCGGGCCTCCCAAATCGTTCAAGCGTGGGGTCAGCGGTTAGGATACGCAGTACACACGGGAACCGCGTTATTTCGATCAGTGTGGTGGTTGGAAATTAAAACTATATATATATATATATATATATAGTGGAGGGCGTCTAAACTTTTGACCCCCTAAATTTCAATTTCGCGGCCGAGTGACCAGCGGTTCTCCCAAAACCGCTCGGGGTTAGGGTGCGCGCCCGTACAACGCTATGACCCCCACCGCTTACACACGTCGGAGCCGTGCTACTCCGGCAGATGTAGTGGTGGGGGATTAAAAGGATATGTAGTGGAGGTCTAAATTTTTGACCCCCAAATTTCCATTTCGCGGCCGAGGGACCAGCGGTTCTCCCAAAACCGCTCGGGGTTGGGGTGCGCGCCCGGGCGGCGCGCCCGTACAACGCTATGGCCCCACCGCTTACACACGTCGGAGCCGTGCTACTCCGGCAGGTGTGGCGGCGGGGCCATAGTGTCCCTGGGTGGGGGCGTCGTAGTGGTTCTTACACTACTTCCATCGTCAAAGGACGTGTCAAATTTATGGGCCATGAAAGTTAGAAAAATACGTAAACATACCACTTTGGACATTAGAACAACATTAATTATAGAGAGGCCAATGTGCGCTCGTCCCGTCTCTTTCTCAAAAACTTCTCCCGCACCTGGACAATGGGGGATAACATCAGGGTGAGGGTACACTGCACAGAAACATCCCTTTTGAATACATTGTTAAACCATACCGACTCCCACCATACCTCAAAAAACGTTGGATGACGAAATCTGAAAATGCCAACGGCTGCAGGGGAGTCAAATAAAGCCAGTTTAAATTAAATCTTCGGCTCGAAATCTTCAAGTGGTACCCTGATCGTCATCCAGTTCAACTCTCCTGGCCCAGTCTTCAGGGGAGCAACACTGCAGGACCACCCTTTGACCTCATCACTGGGCGTAGTCTGAGCGTTCAACTCGACTCCCTGCAACCCCAGATCGAGTCCGCAACTTTAATCACAACCAATGAGTCCAATGTAAAATTGCGACTCTTGGTTATTAACGAGGGGCCCTGCTCATTATTAAAGCAGACCCGTCAACCTGGCGAATTCCTCAGCGTACAACTGCGTTTACCCCGAGTGTCCAACTCCGGGATCTCTCTACGCTTAGCAATATAAAGCTAGCGAGTAACCAAGTTCTGCCTGAGTGGAAAACTCAGGCCTATGACCACCACCAACACCTCCGGAGTCACGTCATCACCATCACCAGTGCTAGAGAAGCGTGTTTGAGCAGTTTTCAACTCCATTAGTGCTAGAGGATCTAGCATACTTTACACCAAGAGATCACGGCCTCCCTCCTGCCGTGTATTTCTACAACCGTAAGTCAGAAAAAAACCACCAACAACATTTACACTTTTCTCTCCTACACTTTCTCCCTCTCTACCTCTGGTTTTTATATTGCACTTTCACTATTCTGTATCTCAAGTGAAGTGCAGTAAATTTAAATTCTATTTAAGGGGAAACCTAAGGGTATCTGTTCGATTTTCTACCGAATTTTTTTCACACACACACACATGCGCATATACTCATGACCCACTCAGCTGATTAACTCGCTCGCTAACCTCAGATGACCAGTCGCCTCTTACCTCTGACACCTGAGGCGCCACTTCATAGACAGGTGTAATTGACCATCGCGATGATCGACACATCCCACCTTATCACTCTCTCTCATTTGCATATCGACCGTGAGGATGTTTACGCGCTTTTCTCCGAACTTCTCTTTTGTTAGACTAATTGACCCGCTCATTATCAGTTCTTCTTCGAAATATCCTTAATAGTTCTTTGAATTATATAGTATTTTCGCTAAATACAAGTATATCTAGTGACTATTTTATTAATTAAAGTTGACTTTTTGTGACTAACGCCACATGAGTGTTTTTTGATGCTCTCCGCACTCGCCCGTAATCCGATTATATCTCTTCCATCGATTAAAAATATTCCTCAAACCAGATCCCGCATCGAACATTTTGGTTCTTCGAGCCGGATTCGCGGGATATTTTTTAGTTTTCGCGCATAATCAGCGTTTTACGGGAGTCTTAATTTGACAGCGTCAGTGTTCAGTGGAGCTCAACGTGCAGAATCGCCACCCGAGAAAATTCGAAATCGTCCAGCTCAAGCGGTGCTCAACCAGTTCTTCTCGCTTCACTTCAGCGACCTGCATTACCGACCCAGCAACCAGGCTGATACTCAACGCTCTTCACACCGCGAAAAATTCAAATAGACCTGCGCAACTAAAGGGAACTGAATATTATTTCTCTTTAGCTTATACTGAGTTTTCTCACCCTCTGCGGAACTGGGATTTGCTGCGTCTCCTTTTATTTTTTTTTGGCTTTTTTTTTATTTTTGCTGGTTTTTCCTCCGATTATTGGCCTGCTCCCTTGATACTGCTCACGACCATATCTGCTACTCAGTCTTCTATTGCTGTTATTCGGCCTATTGCTGCTTTTTGCTTCTTTCTTATTTTTTCGTTTTCGTTCTTCGCTCAACATTATTGACGGGAAAAAGACGTCCCTCGAAACAACTCTCACCCTGCAAATGTCACGAGCTGAATTTATTGAAGACATTGTCAAGGAGTGCAAGGTGGACGATATCAAGCAGCTCGGTGTTTCTGCTCTAGATTCCAACTTAGTGATGCTTGAAAACTATTGGGCTAAATTAGAGGCTACTCACGAGAAATTAGCTATTCAAAAGATCGAGAGTGTGACCTCTCTCGACTATTTCAAAAAACAGGACTTTAATATTGCACTACGCCTCAGCTAGGGTAGCTCTGCTACAACTCTTAGACAATAAAGGAGCTCCAAATTGAAATCAGTCTTTACCATTACCTCAAGACAACCAATCGATTAGCTCTACTCGACGTGCTCTACCTAGGATTGGGTTGCCGAAATTCGCAGGGATTTACAAGGAGTGGAGATCTTGGAGAGATCTCTATCAATCTCTAGTTGGTAATAATCAGGAACTTCCTGGAGTAGAGAAGATGCATTATGTTCGGCTCTGTCTCACTAGTGAGCTTCTGAAACTCATCTCAAGCTTGCCCGTCTCCGAGGATTCTTTCCGTATGGCCTGGAGAACTCTACTGGATCGCTATGGGAATAAACGATTGCTCATTGCAGCTCATCTGGATCAACCCTTGAACACGACTTCATTGAACTCTCATTCTGCTTCAGATCTAAACTTCCTGACTAGCTCTGTGACTGAAGCCCTCAACTCTCCCAAAGCATTGGATCTACATACTGATCATTGGGGTCCATTGGTTGTCCATGTGCTCACTCGTCGTTTGACTAATAAGCTCCGTGAAGCTTGGGAGAATAAGATCGGAGCTTCCACTGAGTATTCCACGCTCGCACATCTCCGCGAGTTCCTGCAAGGTCGCTCTCGAGCCATGGAGACCCTGGAGAGTGGTTCGCCGTAGCTCTGTTCACGCAACTCATCTCGTCCTTCTCAGACTAGCGTACAGACTCGATCCATAACCAACAGCACCGCCAAGGCCAACCAGGTGACAGCCTCTCGTCCTTCTCAGCGGTCGTCTCAGAAAGCTTTAGGCCCAACTGAAATACAGTCCACACAATCATTATCTTGGGCTGACGCTGGCTACCCTTGCTCATACTGTAAGAGGGACCATTATATCGCCTATTGCAGGGGCTTTAAGGAGCTATCGCCCATCGCTAGGAAGGAGGTAGCCGACAAGCTACACCTGTGCTATAACTATCTTGGGAAGCACAGCATCAGAGTCTGCCAGACATCTCGTACGTGCAGAACTTGCCAGGAGAGGCATCACACTCTCCTGCATCTTGATGGCTTTCGTCGCCCGGATCAGAATCGACCTTCTCCTCTGACTTTCTCCGCTCAGCCTCAGCCTCAGCAATCAACCAGACCTGCTCAGGCTTCAGGGGTATCCTCAGTGACTTATAATAGTGCTGGTAAGGTCATCCCGAGTAGGGCAGCTGCTCCATCACACCAATGAAGAGTGCATTCCCAAACAACAATATCTTGCTCTGCTCATAGTTGTTCTCTTGATTCTCGACCTAGAGTTCTACTCGCTACAAGTTTGGCTCTGCTCATCAGCCCTTATCATCGCTTTTTTCAGTGAGTTCGTTTACCTTTGGATCCAGGATCAAAATTATCCCTCATCTCAGAGTCTCTCGTGCGTCGATGGAAGCTGAAGAAACAGCGTAGCTCTATCCACATTTCTGGTGTGGGTGAGTCGTCGTTTGGGACAACGTCCGGCGAAGTTCATCTCACGCTATAATCGATATACTCCGCAGAACGCATTGAAGTTATAGCTCATTCTCTTGATTATCTCACGGCATCTCTACCGACCTGCTTAGCAGAGGATCTCGACTGGACTTATCTCAAGGATCTGAATCTAGCAGATCCAAATTTCCGAGTCCCTGCTCCAATCGATCTGCTGATTGGCGCTGATGTCTTTGCTCGAATTATCAAGCCCAACATAATTAAAGAGGGGGCGAATACTCCAGTTGTTCAGCTCACATCTTTCGGCTGGATTGTGTCCGTTCGAGAGACCCAGCGCCAGCTCCAACTCGATTTACTCATCACCTGACTGTCTCAGAGGTATCCAATGATCAGCTCGAAGGCCTTCTCGCTAAATTTTGGATCCAGGACGAACTTCCTGGACGTGTTGCCTCGAATCTCTCAGCTGACGATCTTGATTTGATGACGAATGTGAACAGCATTTTCGTCAGACTCTCTAGAGACAGCTCAGGTCGTTACATCGTTCGTTTGCCCTTCTCCTCTCCAGTTTCGTTGTAATGAAATTCGTATCCCCCAGCTCTAGCTTGTCTTCATCAGATGATCTCTAGAATTTCCAAAGATCAGCGCCTTTTTTTGCTCTACTCTGATTTTCTTAAGGAATATGTCGATCTCAATCATATGAGGTTCAGAGTTCCTTCTCTTGTTAGCTCTTCGTCTTCGGTTCAGGGGGAAACCGGTTGTTGTTCTGACGGGATGACCTTGGCACATGAAGCTCAGGCTTCAGAAAGGTTGAGGGTCTCTGAGGGGCTTCAAGTAGGACCATCTGACATTCGCAGGAGTTACTACCTTCCTCACCATGGACTAGTCAGAGAAAGTGGCGAAACCACGACATTGAGAGTGGTTTTCAATGGATCTGCGAAGACCAGCTCTGGCAAATCGCTTAACGAGATTCTCCATACAGGGGCCAAGCTGCAGCGCGATACATCTGATGTTCTTCTCTGGACTAGGCCGCACAAGGTCATCTTCATGACGGACATCACCAAAATGTTTCATCATATCAGAGTTCATGGTTCATGGTCCAGGGATTCGGACAAGCTTGCTCATCTCTTCCTCAACGACGGTACGAAGTGGTTTTTCAACCCGCCAGGAGCTCCTCACTTTGGAGGAAAATGGGAAGCAACAGTGAATTCGGTTAAGTTTCATCTCAAACGGATAATAGGAGAAGACCTGCTCACCTTCGAGGAACTAACCACCCTGCTTGCACAAATTGAAGCCGTGCTCAATTCTCGGCCTCTTGAACCTCTCTCGGATGATCCTGAAGTCGTCTCAGCCTTACTCCAGGACACTTTCTAATGGGACATGTTCTGACAGCTCTGCCTGAACCTTCTCTGGAACCCTTGAACATCGCTCGTTTAACTCGTTGGCAGCTGATCCAGGACAAAGTTCAGAGCTTCTGGAATCGGTGGTCCACTAGCTATTTCCAGCAACTCCAGTCCATCTCTAAGTGGCACCACCCATCTCATGACATCAAGACCAGCTCTATAATTCTTCTCACCGACGAGAGGTTTCCACCAACGAAATGGCCTCTCGCTCGAGTCACCGCTCTCCATCCTGGCAGAGATGGGCTCACCAGGGTGGTGACTATCAAGACAGCGAGCTCAACTCTTCAACGGCCCATCACAAAGCTCGCTTTGCTACCTATTTCGACCAGCGAAGATTGAAGATCATCTCAACACTGCTCAGCTCTAGACCAGCGCAACTGGATCTTCTCCAAGTCAACAAGTTGCTCATCGTTAGTACGTCTACACGGCTGGGTTCATCACTACTCCGTTCTTCTTCAGACCTCGATGAGGATTTACGCCATTCATCTTGGAATCTGGGCGAGAGTGGAAGCCAGTCAGTCTACATCTGCAGAATTTACGCCTCCAATGATTCTGGCTGCGCGGGCAGTTGAACGTCGCCGATGTACTCCAATGGTGATGTCGATCAACGAGTAATAATTGTCCTGACTCGTTTAATCTCTTTTAAGTTCTAGATCATCTCATTAGCGTCAGCAGTTGCCGACGGCGTGGGAGAATTTTCGGTTTTTACCGAATTCTTTTCACACACACACACATCCGCACACTTATGACCCACTCAGCTGATTAACTCGCTTGCTAACCTCGGATAACCAGTGGCCTTTTACCTCTGACACCTGAGACGCCACTTGATAGACTGGTGTAATTGAGAATCGCGATGATCGACACCTCTCACCTTGCGGCTTCTCACTCTCTGTCATTTGCATATCGACCGTGAGAGTGTTTACGCGCTTTTCTCCGAACTTCTCTTTTGTTAAACCAATTGACCCGTTCATTATCAGTTCTTCTCCGAAATATATTTAATAGTTCTTCGAATTATATAGTATTTCCGCTCAGCTCTTTTTTTGCGATAAATACATGTGTATCTAGTGACTCTTTTGTTAATGAAAGTTGACTCTTAGTGACCAACGCCACGCGAGCGTTGTTTGATCCTCTCCGTACTCTCCCGTAATCCGATTATATCTCTTCCATCGATTAAAAATATTCCTCATGCCAGATCCCGCATCGAACAGTATCCTTTTCTTTGTGTGATAATTCCTCATATTATAACCATTGTGTACTTCAATACTTAGTCCCACGGAATAGGCCCAACTAAGTCAGATTTAGAAGATTTTTGCTATACCGGGCAGTACTTGTGGGGACTAGTTACGGTCTAGTCAGCTGAAAGGTTTACCTTCTATTCGATATTTCGAGCTCCTAGTGACCTAGTAGCTACACAGTCGATGCATACAAACGCGATCGGTACATACTTCTGTAGAGACACTTACGCATCTCCTCATTGCGAGTCTAATTTTCGGAAATTAAATCAATATTTAATATCTTGATGTGCCTATTTCATACAAATATTCATTCAAGAATCAGCTCCGTCGCTGATTACCAGAAGTCTGTTGTTAATTTCAGTCAATAACGTACTCGGTCAGTAGACATTTTTTTCTCAGTTCAGAAACAGACGTTAGGATACAATTCTCTGGGTCACAATTTGGATTTAACAATGTGCTCTATGATACCGGTGGATTAGTAAACAGACCTAAGATGAAACTACTTTAATTTATAGAATGCATCAAATATTTCTTTCAAGGTTTACTATACACAAAGTGACATTTCTCATCCCAAATCATTTGTCATTCGACATAAGCGTTTCCTAGTCGTATAAATGTGCTCAGTTATTTCTTTTGCACTGACGCTACGAGCGACCCTTTATCAAGCTTTTAAACTTTCGTTTTTTTGGATGCATCGTGTTGAGGCGAAAGCCTCATTTTCATCGGGCCACGGGGTGGCAGCACCTCCTGGACCGTCTCTGGTTAACCGACCGTGCGATTATATAGGTGCCCTAATTACGCACCTGTGGCACTGACCTACCTCTATAATAATTATTATTATCTTCTTATCTAGTAGTGTCTGTTCTCAAGATTCGACGTTCTCTAATGCTCTATAATTACACCGTTAATTATCGTGTGAATCTCTATACATTATACCTCTCTACCGTGATCAATTAATTAAGTGCTCAATCGCGGTTATTGTGACACATATATTTATTGTATTGACACATATAATTGACTAGAAATACATATCTTTCTCTGTGACAAATTCAGTGCGTCTCGCGTCACAATTATTGCTCTAAAACCTCTCATTAACCACATCCCAGTGCTCTACGGTTTTTTTTGACGCTCTCGCCGTAACACATCGTTTCTGTGAAATGTGAAAAAAAAAAATTTTTTTTTTGTTTGAGATATGAAGAAATATAAAAAAACAGCAATCAGAAATGTTGACGTCGTGGCTGCGAAATTTCATGTTTTCCCTCATTTTCAGAGATGCACTGTTAACCAGCGTTATCAATAGTGTCACCTCTTTCATCGCTGGCTTCGTAATTTTCTCCGTACTGGGTTATATGGCACATGCAAGTGGTAGACCGATAAAAGAAGTTGCGACTGAGGGACCTGGCCTTGTATTTATAGTTTATCCAGCGGCTATTGCTACGATGCCGGGATCCATCTTTTGGGCATTGATTTTCTTCATGATGCTGTTGACCCTCGGACTCGATAGCTCGGTATGTAATTTTCTCTCTATTTCTCAAATTAATTCTGGTTTATTGGCGACTTGGTTCTGTTAGCTTACATGAGCTAAAATGTAATTAATTCGTATCTGCTTCCTCGCATGAAACACAAATCCGAATGTTCTCTTGCAAAACTAAAAATAGAACAATTCAAATTCTAAATAATCTGTTAATGGCTTCGAGATTACAAAAAAATCGACTATTTAATTTTTCATTGATAACCGCGACAAAAGGTATCGAAAGTTACAAGTATCTATTTCCAAACTGGATAGATAATTTCTCATTTTGCAAAAAACAAACAATAGTCCCTTGGTTCGCGTTTTTGCAGCACCTGCCCTCATGGCATCCTTGATTATTTCTTATGAGGGAAAATCAATGCGTTAGGGCAAATGAATGGTTGTGTTCCTTTAACAAAACTTCTACAGGCAATTATCTGAATCGTGTAACAAATTTAACTGACGGAACAACAAAAATAAATCTGGACTTGTTAGATAAAGCAGGTTATGGCCCTAGGTCCTTCTCTGAGCAGGTAACAGAGTCCTTTTCGACAATTCGGTACAATAGTCAAGCCAAGCTGCCTAACGAATTTACGGTTAACCTACCACATGCCGTGTAACGGAGTTATGATGGATAATTAATCGGTAATAAATTAGCTGGTAATGGGAACTGAACGGTATGGATGATCCAGCTGCGAAATCCGTCAATGTCTATTGATGTCTACGATTAAGATAAGGCAGTAGTTGCTGCTATTGCTGCCCGCATGTTATTACAGAAGCTGTGTCTTAAAATGAAGGGTCATGTTGAGTGATTATTTGCCACCTGTTTGCTACAGGAAATCTTCTACATATTATGATCCATTCCAGTGGTAAAGAAAGGTGGGGTACATTCATGATCTTCATGAAAGTAACCATGAGAACAATTTACATCTTCTCCAGCGTAGATGGCTGATTTAGCGTTATCAATTCGGCATGAATACTCCAACGTAGTATTTTACCAGGTTACTGTTCCTCGACCGTTTTGGGTTAATTAGTTCACTTCCACCAGACCGGAAGTCACCTTCGATGGTGAGAGTCCTGAGAGAGAAGAACATTGGATTAATTTTATTTGTTAGTAGATAAACAAGGCCGGTTCTGGATATAGGGATCTGCGGGGGGGTGCGGGGCGGGGGG